>NC_137934.1:36757078-36817078 GCF_963969265.1 Rhamphochromis sp. 'chilingali'
CTTCTTCAATTCCCCTTTGACAAATTATATTTAGGGGTTGCTAAGAAGACAGAACCTTTGATCCTAGAACAAAGAGGTGAGAGAGGGGAGGCGGCAAACTGGGAAAATATTTGGAGATTCATGCCCACAGAATAATTGCTCCTCTTTAGGGAAGCACAATTAAAATGAAAATGCTTTTTTACTAAACCAAGGTAAACAACCTCGGTCTTTTTATCTAAATGTTATAATGCTACTGTTCAGTATGTGAAGAGCTGAGGAACGTACAGTCATCGAAGACGCCGGCGTGTGCCAGAAGCAACGTGACCAGTTTGGGGTCCTTGTCCAGCTGCATGGCGTGCTTGCTCTCGTTGGAAAGCAGCGTGCAAACGTTAACGGCAAAGTCCACTTCATTGGGTAGGCCCGAAAGGAGAGACAGCACCAGTTTGTTGTAGTCACATGGTGGAACGAAGTCCGTAGACAGTCCATAGCTTTGGCGGAGATAGTCTGAAGGGGAAGAAAAAAAAAGAAAAAAAAAAAGGAGAATTAAATATCAGTGAGGTGGGAGAAATGTCACATACCTGCTTTCTATAGCAACCTCAAGCAAACAAACTCAGTTGAGGTTATACAAGTGCTGTACAGGTTATACAAAACATATTTTATACATAACAGTCACAGAGTCACAATAAACACACTAAAAAATCATCTAAAGTAAATAAGGCTGTTTGCTCTTTAAGGTGTCACCACCTTACTTAACAGATCCTGGATCCTGAAACTGATTGGAAGTCGGAGTGAGGAGACCAGCGTAGGTGTGATGTGATCCGGCCGTTTCTCCCCGTCAAAACACGAGCTGCTGCAATTTAGTGCAGCCAGGCGACAAAATAACGAGTGATCAGAGCCAACATATGAAGAATGCCAAGAGGTAATAAAAGCATGAATTACTCTGTCAAAGTCTTATGGCAGGAGCTAGGCCTTCACCTCACTGAGGAGCTTTAGCTGCCTTATTCGCTGTAGTCATTTTTACACGTGCTCTGTAGCCCTGAACCCTTCCAGGAGAGAGTGGGAACAAGCGCTCAACACCTACACTGAACTCGCCAGCTTTGTGGTACAAAGTCTGTGTGCTGATGTGAGCAGTGCAGGTCACACAGCAGTGAAGCGGTGAGCACTGTGGCCTCACAGTGTGGAGCCTGTATGACACCCTCCCCCTGCCGTCCAAAGACAGCCATGTTAAGATAAATAGTGACTGGCAATCTGTCAAGCTCACGACCCTGACTTTGACAAGCAGTTAAGATGACGGATGGGTGGATGGAGAACATGGCTGACAAAAACTAACGCTGTGTGCTACATTTTTACAAAAGGGTAAGTTCAGACTGTGTCGTGACATTTTTCAGAGTTCAAGTATGAGATCAGCTTCTGATTTAGCTGCGACGCTGTGAAGTAATGTCACTTGTGACATAAAAGAAGATGCGGTGGTAGTCACGACACGAGCGGGTGACAAGTGTGAAAGAAGCCAAAGTGTTAATTAGGAGGTTTAAAGTCAGGTAAGGTTCATCATGGGCCTCCTGTCAACAGCCATCAGTGACTCTGCAGTTGGTTTGGAGTTTTATTTGATTTTAAATGATCAACAATGAAGCAGGACAGCACATTGTATGAGTGTTTTCAAAGTAATGACAACATCATGTAAATCTGAGCAGTGAGAAGGCGGCGGCCTTCAGCCGGTCCCTCAGAGGACTACATTTGCCTGCACACTTTCAGCAAGTTCAGCCCCTGTTTCCATTTCCTTTAACTGAAGTTTCAGCAAACGAAATGGGCACGAAGTTGTTTTTAGCTCAGATTAGTCTGATGTGTCTGGTCTCGACTTATGAACACCCTTTAACTTTTAATTGCATCTGAATGTGAATCAGTCAGCCTCCATGATGAAGGTTTTATAATCAAAAGACTTGTAATCCCAACTGCTAGCTGTGTGGGAAAAACAAGGCCCGATTTCACTATTATTACTGAGAAGCTCTCCGGTGTGGAGGTGCAATCATTTTGTAAGCAAAGACCTGAGATTCCTCCCTGTGCTACTGCCGGATTTTCTGCCATCCATCATTTTGTGTGCATAGGTGTCATTTCCCTCCCCCAAACAGTGGCTATTTCACTGTGGTGCAGGGTCTTTGTAGACTGCTGCCTCTGGAAACCAATCATAACAGAGAGAGAGGGGGGAGTCCTGCTGAGTGAATCTGATTTCCATGCTGAAAAGGTTTGTGAAGCCAAATGTAATTCAGCTGAGCTGCCATTATAGCAGCTACGGCTCTATTCAGAAGCTGCCTGCCTGAGCTTGTCCTCCAGCACCTGCAGCGAGCCGGCCGCCGAACAGAGGCGCAGAGGACTGATAGACATCGGCTCGTCTGACGGGTGCAGGCTTTATGAGCAGGAATGAATTAACAGTTGTCGCGCGCCTCAGAGACAACAGCGTAAAGAGAGGCTCGGTGAGAGGTTTCCAGAAAAGCTGTCAAATAATTACCGCTCACTATGCAGTATAGTTATATTTAAATTCAGGGCCTGTGGTACAAATGGGCTTCATTTCTCAAAGATCTATCAGAGGCAGTGCACAAAAATCAGCCAGTATCCGCTCACTGCAGACACATCAGTGTCACTGTGAATAAAAGATACCTTCTTGCCATCAAGTATGTATGTAAGGGGTTTCATGATCACACCAACGGGACGCTAATATCGGTCTTCATAAACAATTTTATGGTAGCTTCAGTAAGTGTTGCAATGATAACACGAGGGCCATCCCACTTGTGCCGAAGCTTTGCTGCCATGATGGAAACTGGCAGCTGATAAATCAGCCACACATTGCAAACACCAGCCAATAGCAGCCTTGTTAATTGTTACTGGCCTAGCAGCGAATCAGAAGGCAGCGTCTAATCGGAATCTGTTGTGTTAAATCAGTTTTACAGCAGTTAAATGTTCAAAGATGGCGTGATTTCAAATGTTGGAGTTTACAACCAGCGTCAAAATGTTTAAATAAAAACAAAAATTCTAAATCAGCTCATAAAAGAAGGTAAAGAAATGCACATTTAACATTTATCGCTACGACTCTTAAATAATATAGCCAAGATGACCATGTGCCAAGCCTACAAGCATGCTAGCAACCTGTCAAAAGTCTCAACTTCAAGTTTTGCGAAGATGATTCCCAAAACGTTGAGGGCCAGACGTCAAACCAAAGAGTTTGGTGCATGGCGGCAAACATTCATGCCACCTTAAAAAGGCCTCATAGTTCCATATTATCCTAATAGAGCACATAGTTCTCACACTTAAAACTTACTTGTGATTCCTAAAGTTTCTAAAAGCAGAGCCCTTTAATCATGAGCCCCCTAGTCTGTGGAAACAGAGCTCATAGTTTGCATTTGGGCAACAGACGGTACTTTTACAGGCTCTACGTTTTTTACTGTTCTTTTTAGGCTCAAAACTTTATTTTCATATAGCTTCTTTAAACCCAATTCTGAAAATGTTGGAACGATGTAAAAAAATTTAAATAAAACCAATTAAATGACTTAAAAAGCTCATAAACCCATAAATGTTTTCACAATAGAACTAAGAAAACATGTTTAAACAGATGTTTTACCATTTAATGGGGATAAAAAGAATTCTAAGGCAGCAACAAAAGGCTAGAAAACTAAGATATCCAAAAAAGACGCAGCTGGACAAAGATTTTGCAACTATTTAGATTAACTGGCAGCAAGTTAGCAACATGCCTGGGTATAAAAAGAGCATCTTAGAGACCCAGAGTTCCACTCATCTGCAAAAAACTGTCTATAAATTGTAGAACACTTGTGTTCCTTAACATAAAATTGCAAAGCCTTTGATCATCTCATCATCTACAGCAAATACCATCAAAAGATTTAAGAGAATATGGAGAAATCTCTGTGCGCACCGAGCAAATGAATACCGGATGCCTGTCATCTTTAGTCCCGCAAACAGACGTGACTGACATGGAAATCACCGCATGGGCTGTTTAATGCTGCAATTAGCAGAGCAACAAACTGATGAACTCATTAATCTTCTGTAATCTATTTTCTTCTTAAATATACAACTTGTCAAATGTGTCGATGAAAATATTTTCCAATTCATTTGTAAGTTAAGTGCTAATGTATTTATAGGCAAAACCTGAGAAATTAAGCCAACAATGAAGCCATGATGAAATTGGTGGTTGCAGCTCTAACTCTGTGGTGGTCAGGTTAATACCATCTTTGTGTGCTGCTTAAAGTTAGGTGAATGTACAGCTGCTGTTTCGACCTTTAATGGTGAAAACAACACGCTGAGAGAACCACAAGCATAAAAAGTGTGGGCGTCGAAAATAAAAGTCGCCGTAAAGCTACGCAGAACTGTTACACTTTTTCATCATGAGCTCTCCTTCCATCATACAGATTACAACTGATTTAAAATTAATGGTTTGAGCCAAGGGCATGCAAGAGCGTTTGAGTATTACAAGCACAGAATTAGTGAATCATCACCGCTCAATACGACATAATACTTACAATCACAAGCTTTAGGGGAAAAAAAAGCAGGAATAAAAGTGTTGTACAACAAGTATTATGGGGGAGTAACTGTTCTTTGGCTAGTGAATGAAGGTGGAAGGGGGGGAAAAAAGAAAAAAAAAACCTTACAAGCCGCAGTTAAGTTCACCACCATTTGTCGTGTTTTCTGCCCCTCCATGGTCGTGTTTTGGAGTCAATTAGCTCAGCGGGCAGCAAGGAAAGAGCCTGCGACTGAAAGGCTGGAGACTCTAATCTAAAGTGAGGCAAAGGGAAAACCAACAAGTGCTTCCCTCTTCCCTTCATCAATAACTGTTGTCAGGACAGTCAATTACCTCTGAGAGCAGCCCAGCAGTCAGCTCTACAACGTTGTGAGGCTAATGGATATCTCACACTGTGTGTGTGTGTGTGAGCGCCGCCTGACAAAACAGACAAGAGGCCGGCCTTGGATGCATACGCAGAAACATTTTGTGTGAAATATAATGTGACTCTTCAGGGGCTGCTTTTTGTAAAGAAAGTGGCTGCATGCCTGGCTTTGAAAAATAATTAGTCAACGCTTAGGTGTGTGTAAGCAACTTCCAAGAAAATGAAAAAGGCACAGACAAATCACTGCATGCTTCGCAGGCTCAGCTCAAACACAGCAGCACTTAGCAAGGTGAAATCTGAATTAAATGAGTCACTGTGTAACAAAAGGGATTAAATGAAAAGTACAATAAAGCAGAGTCGTGAATTGGACCAACAGCAGAGAGGCTCGACTATCCCACAGTGTGTTTGAAATCCTGTAATATACTACAGCAAACCCTGCCAGGAGAATCAGGACTGAGGGGGTTTCCTGTGTAGTATTTTGACTGCAGAGAGTATAAAGTCTTGATTATATGCAGTCGTCGACACCTGGTTATTCAATGGCTGAGCAGTCATTCCTACCATTCAAAGTCTGCTGCCATGGGTAGTTGAACTATAATGTAAATTATCCACAGTCAGGAAAACAACCAGGCACGAGGTCATCTGCGTTAAGTCTGGCGATCACTGTAATTCTACATCAGACGGACCCAAGTGGATCCTGGTGGACTTGAGGTATAGTTGAGCCTTAACAGACCCAGTCTAAACAAAAACCCTGCATCTTAGCAGGTGGATCTGGCATCTGTGTAAAGCACAAAGGCTGTGGATGAAGGGAGAGCTGCCTGCCGAGAAACACACATAAGGATGCCCTACGCATGCTTAAAGGCTCAGACGTTTAAAACTAGAAAATTACAATTAGACCTTTTACAAAAGGCTGTATCACATGAGCTCATTAGTGTTTCTAACCTCCACAGCAGAACGAGCAAATGAAGCCTGCTTGATGCCAGAACATGAAAAGCTCACATGAATTTGTAACACACCACAGTGTGTCATCTAACACTATCGGAGACAAAGCTCTCCGATTCGTCACAATAAATTCAAGTGATGAAAACAAAAATCCTAGAAACAAATGGCAGAGTCGTATTTCTGTGCATATGCTTAACCTGAGGGCTGATCAGCTCTGCATTTGTTGCACACACCCAGCGCTGATGAAGTGATGCGCTGCTGCAATCATGCCTGTGTGAGGACTGAGTGCTTGAGTTAGCCAAAGGGCAGAGAGAGACCGAGACACAGATGGGATGAACTTCAGAGAAATGAACAAGTGAGAAAGAAAACGTATGCAAGCAGAAACTGGACACCTGTACGTGACACAGACGTGACAGAGAAACACAGTGATCACAGACAGGACTTTACCTGATACAATGTGTTGCTGGTAGTTATAAGAGTTGGGAATTGCACCGATTGGAAGAGAGGCTTTGGGATTCCCTGGCTGCGCTTCCTCGTCATCCTCGCCAAAGTGGTGGACTTTCTCATACTTCTCCAAGTATCTGTGCGGCGGGAAGAGAGAGAGAGGGAAAACAGGATAAGCAAACATCTGAGCTACTTCCTTTTCAAGGTGCAAGGTTGTTTTTTTTTTTTAATGCACACGGGCAGATTTTTGAGAGCACAGAAGGGCTGAAGTCGATGTTTTAGAGTTTTAAGTTAGTTGTTGGCTGAAGCTGTTCTAAGAATGAGGGCAAACAAAATTTCAGATTAACTGGACTGCTTTAGAAAATGTGAAGGAGAACTTTATTACTCTTAACTGCATCTTCATAAGTTATACTTCTTTTCCTGCTGACAAAGGCCTCCACCCATTCATGCTACAAAGTGAATGCGTAATGCAACAATTAAATGACAGAAAGTAGGGCTGCTCGATTATGGCAAAAATGATAATCACGATTATTTTCACTGAAATTGAGATCGCGATTATTTGACGATATTTATTTAACCCTTTAAGACCTACTATAGAACCAAGTCCGCCAGAGCTTTTTTTTTTTTTTTTTTACATGTTGTAGTGCCGTTTGTGGGAGCATTTCAATTTGCTATGCAACTGTTATAGCCCATATTTTAATAATATGTATGCATTAAGTCCATAGTAACTACATTAATTGCAAAAAAGTGCAATAAACTACAAAAAAATTGAAAATCGTTTTTGTTTTTTACATGTATTTCTACTTGGAGAAATTTAAGAGGTTTATCCCTCAAAACTTTAAATACAAAAAAGTTGCAAAAAAAAGTTTACAACAACAGGAAATTTATTTTGAGTGTCTTCATAGTTTTATTTTGGAGATACACCAATTTTTATATACTGCAGGAAAAACGAAAAAACAATCCTATGATGCAAATTTGCAAAGAAAACAGCAGGTGCATCAAAATAAACTATTTCCAGCAGTGCAATTTGAGTTCTAAGCATCCCAGCAACTATTCAGAAAGGTCAAACATGACCAGTATAGGCTTTTAAGGCCTACAAGTAAAAAACTACAATTTCCGCGAAAATGACGTCACTTCCGGTTTCGGCCAGGAAATGGCGGACATGCGACAGTTCCCGCTGACGTCTGTTTCACTGTGGGAAGTGTTACGAACAGCTGATAGGAACGGCAAAGCGTGTTTCTGGAATATTGTGTTTTTGTTCCTGCAAGAGCTTTTTATGCAGTTTTTGCAAAGCTTTATGTGGAAGGAAACTGTGACCGAGGACAAGCTGATGGCATAAGATGTAAGTACAACTCCTCCGGTTTCATATGCAAAACAAATTATTGCGCTAGCTTACACAGTTCCGGTTCTACAGGGATTTAAAAATAGTTACACAACACGGAGCGTGCTGCTCTGACCGACTTTAAAGGGTTAACAATGACTTTAAAAAATAATATAAAATAGTGTGCAACACCACTGAAGTTTTTTTTACCTCGCTTTTCAACCAGCGGCAGTCACTCTCCTCTCCAAATAACTTCTGTTTAGCTTTCCGGGCTTCCCTCGGGTCCTCTTAATCAGCGGTCTCCAACCTTTTTTGCGCCCGACAATATTTTCACGGACCGGCCTTTAAGGTGTCGCGGATAAATGAGGGAGGGGCTAATAATCGGCTCAGTCATTTTTAATGATCGTTGAAAGCCCAGATCGTAATCGTGATTAAAATTCGATTAATTGAGCAGCCCTAACAGAAAGTTCCTGTTTTTTCAGTATCCACTATAGAAATGTATGACTTTTACAGTAGTAAAAGATTACTACTACTACTACAGTAGTAATCTTGCTATTTTTTTTATTACAGGACAGTCTGTGCAATGAGCTAACAGAACTTTTTCAATAATGTTACACATTTATTTCTTACACTTTAAGCCCAAAGCATAATTTCTTTATCATGTCGAAAAGCAGAGGTATCATTTTCTACTTCTTTTTCTGATATTTAAAAATACCCGAGGGATTAAATGTGTCGCTAAACTTCTTTACAGTGACAGAAAGGAGAGCTTACGCTGGTCCAGCCCGCATAAGATCAAAGAGGGTCCGATGTGTGCCACAGTGTAAAATCAGTCTGACATCCCAGCTCTAAAGCTTTAGGAAACAGAGGCAACGCAAAGACCGTTTTCAATTTCAGCTTTTTCTAAATCCGGATCTCTGAGTCGGAGAACAAAAACAACAAATAACTTTTCTTCATACACACATTTCCTTCAGTGATATGGCTTTAAATAGCTCGGCGAGAAGAAGCCACAAAACAAAAGAGCAGCCGTGATGGCAAAGATGGAAAGAGCACAACTGGCAATGATTTGTTTATATAATAAAAAAAGGAAAGAAAAACCCCAACACAAATAATGCTCTGTGATAATCACACACTCTTGCATGGTGAAAAGTCCACTCTTGAATTTTCAGATAGTGCTAAACATGTGCAACTATGCCCGATAAAAAAACAACAACGAACAAACAAACAGTAAAACTAAAAGGAATGAAAGAAAATAACACTGTTTGTAGTTACTTCTCATAGTTGCGTTGGAGTAGGTTTATACTGTAAAGTGCCAACACTGAAGTACTACCATCCTTAAAGACACAGCTACTAGACGATACAGCCGACCGCATCCACAGTAATCTCTCACTGCAAAAAGCCACTGATTGGAAGAAGAAGAACCCACAAGCATAGGAGAAACTACACGAGGAAGACAGCAACTAGTGTGGCTGCCGACACGGATCTGAACAGACTGGCTGATACAAAGAGAGTCGGGTACGGAAGCACTTTGCGTTTGCAGCGGATAACCACTGGCTGATAACTGATTCTCAAATGATAACATCCAAATGATGCAATCATCCTTTTCAGACCACATGAGAAAATGCTTAAAATTTAGTAAAGCACCTAAAAGATCTCACAGAACTCAAGGTGAATGAGTTTCAGTTTGTATTAACATTATTCTCATGTCATCCTTAAACACACTTTAGCATTTTGTTGACATTCCTGCTGTGAAGTCAGCCGTGACCCCCTGTATTTACAATGGCTAACGTAAGATAAATGCTTAAAGCTAATGTACTGTAACTAACATTACACCTTGTAGTCACATCAGTAAGCTACTCAGCAATCATCCCAGCATTTCAGTCTGTGTCCTGTCAGCAAAACATATTCTTAACATTTCCTGTTACTTTAATTTACAGATGAATGCTTTTATGTCCATTTTTGTGATTTATTTAGGCTAATAAGTCTAGCAGGTGGAGGGGATTTAGGGCAGTGTGTCAGATTCAGTTAATCTAGAGCTAAAGCAGAGTCTCTTTGAGGAATGCCCACATCGTTTCTGCAGACTCTCCTTGCTTCTGTTATGCATGTTGCAGACAGACGATTCACAGCTGGTCCAGCTGAAGAACTAAAAATGCATGGGTTGAGTGTCACTGGGTCTCCTACTAGGATGAGAAAACGTTGATGTGACCGACTCTGGACGTCTCTGTGGGAAATGTGTTACAATAAACTATTTGGGAGATACTAGAGTGAAGTAACTAAGGGAAATATGTCAATTAATGTAACACACTTCAAATTACAAGCAGAGTTGAAGAATGAGACGATGGAAGTAAGATCAACACCTGCTTTCACTGGAAACAACAAAAAATTATATAAATAATGTGCTCAAATTAAACTCAAAGCAATACAAGTAAAAGGAAAACATAAAAAAAACAAAACAAACAACTAAAATTTCCGTAATGAATGCGACCTGTACGCAAAAATGCCCTGAGGCCTTTGGGGTCACTTTACTGCTTTACTTTATTAAAACTATGTTATGTTACAGCATTACCTGCTGGTGTTATTATGAGGAGTGCTTTGTGTCATCAAAAGGAAATGCCCCATTGCAATTAAACTCTCTCAAGGGTGTGCAGCCTACTACCCATTTACCTTTGAGTGATCTGACTTTATCTCATTGCATAACAAGGTGATATAGGCAGTATTTCCTCTAACGTAAAATTAGGACAGAGTTTGTTTGTTCCCTGAGTGTGGCAAATGTCTGCAACACCAGCATCACAAACAGGCCAGCACGGCCTCAACTGCGGCCCTCAAACCGGTTCTTTAAAATGTGAAGTCAAGCTCCTTACTGTGTGACTTATCACCCTGGCACCGAATCATGCAAATACTCAACTAGCTTCCAGCTCGCCAAAGGAAAAGGCAACACAATAAACACACCAGATTTCTCCCCCACCCCACAAAAATGCAAGAGTTCATGTTCACTCCTAAACTGCCCTGCAATCACTAGAACTGCAAAAACAAAGCAGGGAATGAAAGGAGCTAAACATCCTTTTATGGGCTCTGAAGCCTTAAGTAAAGAATGACATACAATGGAAATAAGCACACAAAAAGAAAGTACCGTCTTTGCATAACATGCACACCTCTCACAGTCATAAAGGGGGGCTTTGCATGCTTTCTTAAATTTTAAATGCCGCACTTTCCATGCACCTGAACTGCCGGTTGTTAGGCAACTTTGATTTCAAATGAATGAGCTACATACACATTTTCCTCACTTTTACCTGCTAAAAATCTATGGTAGAAGCAGCTGCAAGCCAAAAGCAAATTCCCTCTCATTCTTGGGAACTTCTCACTCAACTTGCATGGAAAAGAAAAAACGTTCCGAATGAGCATGTGACTGCAGATTCAGACTTTTTTACATATCATAAATACCTCGTAAAAATGTGCACAAACTACGCACACGCGCACACACACACACACACACACACACACACACACACACACAGTAAAATACCTTAGTATTACCAGTGTGGCAAGCCCAGCTTGTGTGGCTGTGAGTCACCGAGCGAGTGCTGTTTCTGAATTAGGCTCTGCTAGTTCATCGTGGCCGAGGTAATCCCCCGTTCGCTGGCTGCCGGGTGACACGCTGGACTATAAATACACTCAGCCTTCATTTGCAGAGAGAGACAGAAAGTGAGTGAGGGAGGAAGAGCAGGAGAGCGATAGGGCCTACTCCCGACTGCAGCGTCATCAACCGCTGTCTGAGTACAAGCATGAAGAAAGGAAAAAAGAAAAAAAAAAAAAAGGGGGGGGGGGGCATGGGAAGAGGGGAGAGGAATGGGCTGCAGATGCTTGTGCCTTCACTTCCCCCTTTTCCCCCACCCTCATGCGCGCATTTTGAGAGAAACATCAGTCCCTTGCAGCTTCAGTAGCACGCGACCACCAGGCAGCACAAACCGCCGTGGCTTGCCTCAATATTACTACAACCGTTTAGGGAAGTGTGTGCATGTTTTTTTTGTTGTTGTCACAGAGCGCCTATTTTCCCTCCAAAATAAATGGGCTGAGCACGCCCGCATGGGGGAAACTCGCAAAGCGCGAGCAGTGATGAGCAGACCCCGGCGCAGACAGCTACTGTCATTAGCGCGGCGTTATTTACGGACATCTGGATCAGGGATTGGGCACTCTAGTCTTCAGTTACTCTCAACTACCCAAATGCCCCCAGTGCGTGTCAGTGTATGAGAGTGGACTGCCCCCTGCTGGACGAGGACGCTGAGATTACAAACACACACAAAGTGAAAGTTTCTGCAGAGAAATGTTTGCTGGGGTTTAATGGAGTTGGCTGCCCAGCGCAGGCTGAGGGTGGTTTACTTTGTCAATAATCACGGGAGCGATTATGGAGGTCACTGAGCCAACTGAGAGCGGGATCACTGACAGCACTAACCATTTGTTCAACTTAAAGCCAGTACAGAGCATGCATGTCAACTGACTCATGATGATGCAAAGTTGCTTAAAGAAGACTAATCTTTTCCTCACTTTCTAACATGCATATAGCGTATATAAAAAGGGTGGAGACACCTTAAAAAAATTGCCAAAATTTCAAGTATTGATATCAGCACACTTTTTCTCCTTTTGGCGCTGAAAAATGTCAGTAAGCACAGAAATCCTCATACAGTCGTTTCATGCACTGCTTTGTTTACGAGTGGTGGACAGTCAGAAGAAAGCTGCCTTAAAAGCAGAGCAGCTAAAGCAGAGGAGATGTAACGATGCCCAGTATGAGACATATAAAGATTATTTTGAACTGTGAGTCATGCAAAGCCACTCCTGTAGAATCCACTAATAAAAATTTGGCATTGAGAATGAAAAGCGCCACATTGGCACTGTGCTCTGCTGAATGGAACCAACGCTAACTCGTCAAGGAAAAGTGTGACCCGAGTGTCTCTATCTTTTTTGGAAAATCCTGACATGAGCTGTTAAAGGGTCCTTTCCGCTGAAAAGGATGCCTCGGCTACATCGGACTTTGCGATGATAGCTTTTCACCACGCAGGCACATCATTGCCTTGAAAATGGAGATGGTGACCACTCACACATTTTGTCTAAAACCAGTTATTTTGTAACACTATAAATAGTAGGATGAATCATTGGTATGGCTGTATATTCAGAACTAGGGCTGCCACGATTAGTCGACTAGTCACGATTACGTCGACTATCAAAATCGTCGACAACTAATTTAATAGTCGACACGTCGTTTGAAGATTTGTAAGATCCCAGAAGACACAGGAATAAGTAGTAGGATTTAAGAGTGTAATAACGGACTGAAGATGGCAGCACTGCATGTACAAGGATGCCAGCTGCCGTTAAACCCCGAAGAAGAAGAAACTGTGTCCCAGAATTCATAGCGCGGCCCAGCTCAGTTTCCAACAATGGCGGCAGTTAGTTAGTTTTAATGTTACTCTTATTATTCTTTCTGGGTCACAAAATAAACATTTAACATATTTTCAGACGAGAATGTAGCTGTGTAAACTTCAAACATCTGCTCAGTTTATCAAGACACCACATATTTTCAAAAGCGCTCCGACGTTTCCGGAGACGTCTGTTACCCACTAGCTCGTTAGCTAGGCGGAGTTACAGGCTCACTAGAGCCGGTGAGAACACCGGACTCCCGGCAAATCGTTTTCAAACCCACCCCGTCTTTCGCTACTCAGGTTAAATATATATAAGTCACTTAGAGAACTTAAAAATGATATTGTTTGGCTTTTTTCAGTATTTTATTTGTTCCTGAGTAAATCGGTTTGGCTGAGATTAAAGTTACAGTTTTTACACAGCTTAATAAACGTCAAGCAGACAACTGATTATCAGAAGTGTGAGATGCTCGAGAATATACTCAGGTGTCCTGTTATATTTTAGATAGCAAGGAGCAGACGGCTGAGTTTACTAAACTTCTCCAAAACAATCTGCAAATTTCATTAAAATTTAATAAACTATCATCTTGTCTTTATTTTTAGTTAGCACATACCTTAAACACTTAAAGCTGTAGTGATGATAGTTATATAAGAGCAGATGCATGCTCGTGCAATAAGCTGTACGTTTTACGTTCAATGGATGCATGATCTGATTAGTCGACTAATCGCAAAAATAATCGGTGACTAGTCGACTATCAAAATAATCGTTTGTGGCAGCCCTATTCAGAACATGCTAAAGTGTGATCCATCCAAACTGTAGCTGTGATTGGTTTTGTGGGTTCCACTATTGCCCCGACAAGAAGAAATCAAAAAGTATTTATAATTTCATTACTAAGGACATTTGTTTATATAATAAATGTAAAAGCTGCAATATTACACTGAGGGATTTTCTAGGCTGTTAACTGTCTGGCTGATAAAATTGGAGGGAAAACAAAAATCTGCCTAAGTGGTTAGTCTGAATGTGAGAAAACAGTTCAAACTGAGCACAGTCTAATGGATGAGGTTAGAGACAGTCTGTGCAAATATTGTGTGTGCATTTAAGAGTAATTTGAAACAGTTAATTACATTCTTCAGTAAACCAGTCGTATTTTAAATGCAGTTCATACATGTGGCACTTTAGGCTGTGCATAACACAATGACACGTGTTTACTATGTGTGGCCAACGCGATCAGAACGACAAGAGTCATTTAAAATAAATAAATTAAAACCTTCCCAAAAGCAGACACATTTTCTCGTTTGGCTCTGAAGTTATCTGCTTTCATTTCTTCATCACATCCCATCTGCCTTCACGGGTCCCGAATGCAGCAATGAGACCCTTTTAGACACTTAAGGGGGATCCACACAGCAAGCGCGGGGCAAGTGGGACCAGCGAGTGGGCTGGTCAACCCTACTAATATGTCAATCATTATTTTCCTTCACTCTTATTGGTAGATGCTTTGATCACTTGTGTCAAAGCTGTGGAAAGCTTAATCTGGGAGGCACGCCTGCAGAATAATGACTTTGGTCAGACAGACAGGTATCTGTAGGTGACACTTTGGAATCATCGGTTAACTCAAGCTGTACACTGACTCATACTTCTAGGGGCCGACAAGCAACATGCAGTTTACCTGTATGGTCGACTAGTGGCCCACATTCCTAAAACACAACATGCTAAAACAATTATTGAAGTCAGTGCTACTTCAGCTTACTGGGAGCGTGCTCAGCTTTAGGTTGCCAACTGGCTCTGGCTCTCTTGTAATTTGCCTCCCCCACCCCTCCTCACTCAGACCATCAGTCTATAGATCTTCGCTGCACAAGGTGCTTTGACTGCTCACGACTTTGAAGCCACATCTATTAATGAGGGCTCAGTTCACTTCAGTAAGATGTGACGGTTAACCTGGATGCCACCTTCCCTCAATTTGAATGCAGCCATCAGTGATATGCCTGTGCCTCCCCAGGTCAAAGTCTCCCGTGAGAAGGCCTATGAAAACAATAACACTTGTATGGGCTTATAAAGTGTTTCTCACTAGTGCTTGCTTTAATTGTCTATATAGCATGTACATAATCTTATCATGGGTGTCTTCCAGCACTAGAACATTAGAGATTTACTCTTTAGAGAGTTTACTCTTTTAAGACACGGGTTGCTATTAACTTGGGATTGACTAAAATACAGAGAATAAACTCCAGTTAAAAGCAAACCGCAAGCTAAGTCATGCAGTTCTGCTAAAGAGCTTAAGAAAATGGCAAAGTCTGGTTGTGGCTCTGCCAAATACATCTGCCTGTTAGCAAGGAAACTGAGAGAAGGAGATTAGGCTATCAGTGGTGGCCAACACTGCTGGAGGGCAGGTCAAATTACAGACAGACCCAAAAAAAAAAAAAAAAAAAGTCCCAAGAGCCTTCAGATGTTATCTGTGATAGAAGGTTTGCTCTTGTATTGTGCAACATCTTCTACTAATGCGTATAAAACCACAGGAGGCAGCACTGGTCCACATGCCTCTCTCGATAACTCATCTTCATTTAGGCGACCCTGAGCAGCAGCTAGGATGGAGCAGGAGGAATACAAAGAGAGCTAATGCAAGCCAGATCAAACGCCACTTCATCCAGATGTTTCAGGAGAACTTACAGGAGGCTGTGCAGCATGGCACAGGAAGCAGTGGCACCAAACAGCCATCACGGTGCATGGCATAATCTGATAAAACGGTGTGAAAATTAACACCTGCTAGAAAAATATGTGTGCAGTCCAAAAGCTGGGCAATAGTTCAATGTTGTGTTTTCATTGGTTTGTTGCCTTCTAGAAACAGCAATATCACGTGTGTAAAGCTAAAGACCTGATGTTTAACGAACTGCACAGATATGTGTCGTTAGCGGTGATTCCACACTTTATCTGGAAGATCCGTGTAGAATGTGTAACAGCTGATTTATTGGACATTTATCAACTCGTTTGTTTTTACCATTAACCATTACTCTAAGACCAGAATCAGCCATTAACTGCTTCCCCAAAAGAGGATTTCGCCCTATACCGGACATACTCCAGCTCCACCAGCTCTGAAAAGCCATTCTAACCAGAACCTGCAGCAGGTGGAGAACTGGTTCATGTGTCATGCTCACCAAAGCTACAATGGCAGAGGAAGAGTCCATACATGGCTACAAATAAAAGCAAACAAACAAACAAAAAAAAAAAAAAACAGGTGTGACTTCATATTTAATTTGAGAATGCATGCATGTCTCCTGTTGCAGTGCACATGCACTCAAATGCAACCTACCATAAATAACACATCAATCTAAACCGACTGCCACCATAGACAGTACAAAAGATTGCTTTTCAGACCCAAAAGCTACATCAAAGTCAAGGTACAAGTGCCTTAGACATACATCCTTTCAGTGAACACCAGGGGGTGATCCCCAGGGTGGGGGGAGACTAACCAGAACATAAAGTCCATGTTGTGAATTTTGCTCATTTTAAGAGTCAGAAAACGTGTGACCGACAACCCATTAACCAATGAGTTTTAGTCATATCCATTCCTACTCGTCACATCTAGTTTGAAAACACCAACAGGGCAGCGGTGAAAGTATCCCAAACCAAAAGCAATGTCTATATTTCATTCTTCGATTGCAATGTAGATCTATTAACAGATGTTATCCCTGAAAGTTGCAGTTACTTCAAAAGGTTTCGGTCTCTTTGGGCAAAGCATGGTTCACTATACAGACAGAGTGACAGGACACAAGATCCCCAAGGCTGATACGATTCTATTCATTTGACACTTTCTCCTAAGAACATAGATTCAAATAAGCATAAATTTGCATTAATCATAATCCACTAGCAGTGATGTCATGCTCACATGAGTGTACCACCTTCTAATTGTAAGGGTCTAAAAGAAAGGTCACAAGGCAGAAACGGTTGAGAAATGCACAGCTAACAGAAGAGGACTTGATGTGAAACATCCTACTATTGAGTGAAATGAATAAACCCATGAGCGGGATTGCACCTGCTTCTCCGTGTTGCTGTTAGCTTTTAAAGAGTGGTCTGCACAAGAAGCACCCTGCTGAACTCTGGAGACAGATCGCTTAGTGTTGGCTGATTCAGCATCAAGCAGTATACACAAAGACCTGTTTCTGTTTGTCTAACCACAGTATTGAAGGAAAAAAAAAAAAGCAAACTCATAAGCATAGCATGAGTCAAAAGGTGAATCCAATTTGAAACACTCATGAATGAACATGTCAACAGATCACTGTCACGTGTGCTCATCAAATCAGACTTATGATTTCAAAATAAATGCATTTTTGAAAGAAGGCATTTGGATAAGTAAATATAACACAAGGGGCTTTCTGAAAACTCTCCCCGTTTAACAGTTTAAATATGTTACTGAAAGCCAGAATAAGCCATAAGTACAAAATAAAACAACTGATAAATTGTCCATTTGAGCTTTTGCAGAAGCTGGAGTGAATGTTCCTTGATGTCAGGCTCAAGGGCCCTATTTCCTCCCAATGGGGTTGCAGCAGCGAGGGCAAACAAAGGTTAAAGCGGGGTATCCGTCACCTGACTTGGTTTCTAGGTACAGCACGCCTCAGTTTGGGAACAAAAAGTAGTCGAAGACTAAAGCTATTTCAAAACACTCTTCATTCACTCTCAAATTACAGAGTTTGCCCGAACAAACTGCATGATGGTGTATTAGTGGGAACAACACAAAAAAAAAAAAAAAAAAAACAAGGTTGTGAAGGTTCAAAGTTTGCTCCAAACCACTTCCAAATAATATGAAACTACTAATGGAAGAGAAAACCGTGGGAGACGTGAAATTGTGTTGACTGAGAATCACTTGAATCGTTGCAGCCATGGGAAAAAGTGGAAGCAGTGTTGAGTAACTGGAAGCCAATCCAGCAAAATTCAGGGTAGAGTACATATAGATATGTCAAATTATAGAAGGGGGAAAAAGGTAGCAGGCTGACAGGAACAGATTTGGAGGGGAAACGTATAAACTGGCTGCAGTGATGTAGCAGACTGTCCTATTATCTCCCCAAACTCCTTAAATCCCTTTAAATTTTCACACTTTTTCATGTTGTGTACAAGTCCTGGCCATATTCAATATATTATTTAACACTCTCCTTCACCGCCCTCCCTTGGACAACATCCTTCTGTATGTCTGACTGACTGATCAGGGATTTTCTTAATGTCGCACCTCTTATTTACATATGTATCTCGTGCCCCAACACTGCCAGTAAACGAGCCCAAAAACAGAGCTGCGTCTTGACTGCGCCCTCAGAGTGTCAGAGTGATCTGAAGCTGGTGCTTTGATCCAGACACGAATCCGTCCACCCCTGAAGTTGAAATGAAATCAGCGCCATTGGTGAAGATTGATGTCAAAGCAGCGCTCACAACACGTTGAAAACGAGCTGGAAAAATGTTTCTGGCACGCGTCGCTCACTTATTACAGTGACATTCAGATATCAAATAGATGGCAGTGGGAGCTGGCACTGAACTTCAGCGCTGCTTATTACTCTGCGCTGAGTGGGAAGCGCTGACCAGAGAGGGGGGCCACATCGTGATCGTCCCATTCATTCAGAGAAAAGAAGTCAGGGCAACAGGCGGTGCGATCCTGGTGAAGGTTTTCAGAGCTGTACTTTTCTACCTGGGAACTCTTGGAAAATAATTCAGAGAGTGGATAAAATAAATAAGGAATGAACACTTTAAGATGGGCCTGTTTAAGATAGCAGACTTAAAAAAAAAAAAAAAAAAAAACTAAACTGCACCCAACCTGACAATGCCCTTAATCATCACTTATAAAACACAAACTGTTGCCTGTGTGTTCACAATAGTTAAAGGAGCAAACATTGCTCACAAACTGCCAGGCTGTCAGTGGTTACAGCTGGTCATTCAACTGGATAATCAAGGTTAACTGATATTAGCAAACATCCACCCAGCTCAAGTGTCCTTGAGAGAGAGAGAGAGACACTGAATCAGACACTGAATCTGAACCCTGTGTACCTGCCTATGACCTCTGAACCCCCCGCGAGACAGCAAAAGAGAAATTTCCTCCACAGCATTTACAACATTCACCCACTTTTTGCCAGGCAAAAGTAAAAAGGGGGGGGGGGACAGCATGCAGGGAAGAGAGAATAGTCTCTTCATTATCAGCGGCAGTTGAAGCAAGACAAGCCCTCGCTGCCCGCTGCCTCTGACATCCACTACACCGAGCCACCTCAGATAAACTTTAGAAAGCAGCTCCGAAGGCTCTCGTGACACAAGAGCGCAGCAGCTGTAAGCGAGGCCTCCTTTCCTCTATGTCTCATCTTCCTTCCCAATATTATAGGCAATAATTACAGTGACTAAGCTCAGCGAGACAGGTGAAAGAGTCTCAGATGGCCGTAACGTTTATTTATATCATTTTCTGACTCAAGTTTGCATCTGGTATTTATGAATGTGGTCTTGACATAAAATAACAGCTGCATTTATTGCTCAAATTGTCCACGCAAAGCAAACTTAAAGAAATCCAAAAGCTGTTTAATACTAAACCTGTTAGACACAGGCAAAAAAAGAAAAGAAAAAAAAGTCTTATGTCTGTTAAGTTTTACTTAGGCTGTGAGGATATCTGCATAAATCCCAGCACAGAAAACCAAACAACTTTGCACTGCAGCTACTTGCACTGTAGTAAGAGGAGGACTAGAGACGACCAACTGCTGTCTTGTCAGAGGTCAGGGCTTCCTAGTGGACCATTGCACCAAATCACATGATCATTTGCTTGAGAAAAGCTGTCTTGTAACGCATTCTGCCATTAACACTGATATGTAGCAGGTTAATACTTTGTAACCAAGGAGGTATTAAGACTTTGACCAATTCTAACTGCATCCATAACTGTGGGTAATCTGTGAACTATCAGCAGATAACTTGTTGACATAGAAACTTGCAAAATATCCACGAGCGGATTACAAGTGTTTCACTGCAGGTGTGATCCCTCGTAGGCAGGTGCTGGTGAGGGGAACAATCGTTGCATGCATGAGGAAAGGAGTACAGCGAAAGAGGCCAGCACCAAAACCACAAATGCCAGCTGTTGGAGAAGGCAGACTCTCATCATGACAGATAACTTGGGTTAAGAGTTTTGGAGGGGGGCTGTGTGAAATGCACATCAGAGCCCACATATCTGCTCAGTGGTGCATCAAAACCAAATGTCCTCTCCTGGCTACAACATTTTCACCAGTTTGACATACAAAAATCCTGCTTTAAACCGTGCTCCAAAAAAAACAAACAAAAAAAAAAAAAAAAAAAAAACAACGCTACGATCCACACTTGACAGCCCTCACATTTAAGACTGGTGTTCTTATCTAGCCCTGCCACAGCAAAAGTACACAATAGAAACTTAAGCTGCCTGACACAATGTTGTCCTAGTGCAGGTTCCCAGCAGAGAGGCGCAGAGAGGGCTGGATCCTGCATGCTGACTCCATCTCTACATTTGTAAACACTTCCCACATGCTACCTGAGAGGACAAGAGCTGCATGCTCCGTGCCACTTACCGAAGGTAGTACTGTTTTAAAGCGAATGCAGCGTTGGAACAACTCCTCGGAAAGTTAAACTCCTCTCCAAGTTCAATCCATTGGTTTTTGTCAGATACCTGAAAAGAAGAAATGAGTTCGTTAAGAGATGAAAAACACCGGCGAACCACAAACAAAAAAAGAGCGGTTACACCGACAGCAAGCCATCTGGTCTGCCACAGGTTCCCCCCGCAAAAAAAAAAAAATGAGGCAACACTAGAATCATTAATCAATAACTTTTGGAAACTGCTCTAAAATATTTTAGGAGGAGGGAAAAAACACCAGAGTGTTTAGTATAAAATTATTATTTTTATAAGTTTAGCCTCACATGTGTTTATTAGCCGTGCTTATTTACAATTGAGTACAATAGGTACAACTGCCTGACTCCCTTTAGGTCATTATCGTTACTGTTCAGGCTAGTTAGCACTGTAGCTAACGAGCTAACTTGACTTTCCTCATTTTTGGCGTTAAAACCTAGCGGGGCTAAACTCCAGCAAACTGCCCCCGGCGGTAAACAAATGCTTTAGCTTGAGGCGACCCGTTTGAATTAGGAGTGGGCTTTTGGTAGCGTTTACTGTATGCACTGCATGGGCCTGTGAGGCCTACATTTTGTCATCAGCCATGAAGCCGAAGAAAGATGGCTATGGCGAGAAAGAAAATTCAGGCTTCCCCCCCCCCTCCCGGGTGAAAACTACCGGTAAAACCCCGGGCGAGACGCCGCGACCTAAGCGGTGTTTTCCTAGGCCGGGCTCCGAGCCGATAATCGATGTTAAACGTGCCCGCTAATTTTGAGTCGCTCCAACTGCACTCTGACTCGGAGCGGTTGTACACTCAATTCAAACCACACACAACAACATAAGCCACCACATTACATAGAGATACATGGCAAACTAGCACAAGGCCAACACCGACCCACTAACGCTGTTCTGGAAGCTTACACTTGTCCCGTGTTACCCATACGGAGTTGTGGAGTGGTCCACCGGGAAGTCCACGGAAGGCAGAGTGTGGAGAAAATAACACTTTTAGTTCGCACTCACCTTAGCAAAGCCACCTAAAGAGACGACTCTGATATAGAGAGCATTCAGATCCAGCTCTTTCCCACCCACGATAGGAATCTTCTTGAACGGCGATCTGTTGGAAAAACACAAGAAATAAATCCACATTTGTTTAAATAACACTTCTGGCAAACTCGCCGCTGCATGCAATGGTGATTTAAAGTTATATTTCTTGGAAATAAAGACGCCCCAATCTCACCCTCTGCTTTGGTGAAATTGCCGCAGCTCGTCCAGGAAAGCCTGTCCTTTCCTTCGCTGATCTAGTAGATTTTTCCCCGTCGAATTTGCCATTGTTTTTGCATGCAAAAACGGTTATACCCCACTTCAGTCGCTTCTTAAGACACCAAGGATCCCATACTCCGCCGGCGCTCAGTCATTCGCCAAGCTGAGTGTTTAAAAAAGTTAAAGAAATAGCTGATAGCAAGAAGAGCGGCAGCTCGCTAATAAAGACTGATGCACACAGAAAGCAAGCCCGATTCAAGCCCGTACTAAGTTCCAGCGAACAGTCGCAAATACGACCGATTTACCGGCAGGTTAGAAACGCCATGGCAGAAGGTGTTGAATTAATGCTTTTGGTCGCGGTTGTATTCGTTTGGAGTGGTTTGACAGTGTGTTACGGACGCAGCTCCGAGGCTATCGCACACACTGTAGAGCGGCAGAGGGATCCAGTTCTCAGACAAAAAGATGTGAAGGCCGCGGAGGCCGGCCTACCATGCGTGCAGCGACCTCTATGCCCGAAAGAGGAACTGCACCGTCCAGAACCGAGCGACCGCTGGAACAATAGAGACTGTTTTCTTTTTTAGGGACCGTCTGCCCTCTTCCCTCCGTGTGGAAAACGGGTCAGGAGGTACTTGGAAATGTCCCGTGGGGGAGGGGATAATACTAATTAATTGAGCACCCTTATTTTACCAATAAAATACGAGAACATATTAATCGCTGAATATTTTTATAAAAGGGAAAAAAACGCAGTAAAATTATTTCAAAATAGCCTTTACAGAAACTCTTTATAAACTGACAAGATATTTTTATTATGCTTTTCTACAGTAGAATAAGAAGTAAAGATACACTGTTCATCTCCTTCAGAAATGAATGAATATAGCGATCAAAATATCAGTAAATTAATAATAGTCTTTATATATGTTTTTTTTTAAATCCTGTAAACAATTTCCCTTTTAATGGTGATATTACCTAAATGTTTACATTGCACAGTATCCTGGTGCAGAGATCAGGGAAATCTTATATGTTCACAGTGACTGTGTAGCATTTATGGTGGTGCAAAATTTCCCTGCACACTGTAATTGCTAACTTTAAAGTTAAGGTTTTGGGTAGTTTGCATATGTTCAATACAGTCTTCAAGTTTGTTTGTTTTTCCTGCCATGCTGCTTTCTTTTTTCTCTTTCTTTTTCTGGTAAGCTGCCACTATCCCTTGCTGACCACTTCAAAACGACTTTATCTCACGGGATGGTTGGAAATTACTCCTGATCCCTTTTTCCTACAACTGCCAAGCGGATATCTTCTTGATGGGGTTACATTCAACCATTACACGTACCCCTTTGCTCAATGAAAAACCTGTCACAAAATGGCGGAGACGTACGTTAGCAGACCCCATTTTGAGGAATTGACACTAGACAGTGGAAAAGTGCATGTCCCTGCGCGTGGTTTTCGAAATTGGGCTCTTTTTTTGCAAACAATGTGCGGCGCAGCAGAGCTCACCTCGCGTCTGTTTGGACTCCCCACCCGTCAACCGAATTCTGGGCTAACGTGTCGGTTAGGCGCTAGCCCGTTAGCTTTAGCGAGCGTTAGCAAAATTCGTCACTAATCTTTTCTGAGGGAATCGCGCAAAGCCAGCTACTCTGTCATATTTTACGCCGACGTGAAATCTAGTTCTACTCTTTTTCCACTGCCACTCGATAATAAGCGCTTTTTCTGGAAAGAAATTGTTGCCTCCGTGAACTCTTTGGACGGTAGCGGTGCCTGCTTCCTACTTTAGCCTGTCAGATTCCAATCCCCTGTAATCACTGCTAACAAAGTTACCTCTCCGTATGCCAGCTGCTTACATAGAAGCTCACAAACAGGCAGCAAGGATGCATATTTTCCCTACATTCATCAACCGCTAAAACCCTTTTATTACTCTCAAGAGATTTGGCTAACAATCTCTAGCCTTAACAGAAGGCTAACACTGTTAAGGGCGTGCTAAGTTTTGTAGCTACAGGCTAGCCGTGGTGCGTGCGTGCGATCACAGAGCAGTTGTAGCTAAGCCAAACAGCATTTAAAACTTAATTTTAACAGTCGAAAATTGTCAGTAAATTGTTTTTTATTATATTTGGATTTTTGGGGTTAATGCTACCACCACCGACCGGTTTTGCCGAGATAGCAAATGTAAATGCAGAGCGAAATGGTCGTTTATTACGCGTTGTCAGTAAAATGGATCTCTGCTAACATTTAGGGCAGAAACGTTCGTAAATGCTGTGACAGTTTACTGTCAAACACCAAAATGTTTATTCTGTGCATTTGAGTGTCATAAGTAAACGAAAACCAGCGGAATTGATTAACAACTAATAAAGAGTGGAATTGTTGGATACTGCGTTCAAATTTTAGAACTATTCTTTTAGAATAGTTAAGATTTTAACAGAGCCTGCGTTAGTGGCTTTATTCTTATAGTGAAGTACTTTTGAGGAATTTTTTTGGACTAAACAAGTGAATAAATACTACTTCTAAAGATTAGCTGTTTGTTCTAATAAATCCTTAGCCTGTTGTATGATAAATCACAGGAACCTTGAAATGCTTGCATGGTTCAAGAAAGTCAATCACCTTATACTTGTTTATAAGTAGAAAAGTTTTATCAGCTAATCTCCAGCTCATTTCCTTCCTCCCACAATCATAAATGTACCAACTAAGGTGAAAGAAAAATACTACAAATCACATTCACCATTATTAATTCATATCCCTAAAGCGCACATTGGGGAACAACATAGCTCTGTCTTTCCTCCATTCATTATAATACATTAATGAAGCGATGAATAGTGTGCTGTGGCTGCATTTGAAAGCTCCACAATCAGTTATGCCATCACTACAGAGGTCCTCATGTGATGTGACAGTCAGGCCTCTCATGACATATGGCGCAAATGGGGGCAGTTAGCCCAAGCTGCCTGCAAGCACGCAGACAAAAGATCCCAGTGGGATGCTAACCGCATGTAACGTCCTTACACTTCCCTCCACCCTGTGGCCTCTGCCGGAGCTCTTATCGCACAGGAGTCATAGTGTTGAGAAGCCGTTTGGTGGAAAAGGGCTCCATCTTCTGGTAGACAGGCATTGTGTGGAGGGGTAGTGAAGAGTCCCCTCATTGCCTTAGGAACATAATGAGGGATCAGTTGAGAGATTTTAAACTGGATACAGTGCTACAGTTGGAGCAGGATGCATGCTGGGAGATTAAGGGAGGGAGCTGCATGGGGTGGAGACTGATCCTAATGCAGATGGAAATAGTGTAATTTAAAAAGTTGGTTGTAGAATGAAAATAAGTACTTTAATTTTGGTTATTGATCAGGTTGCGTATTTGTGTTAGTATGTGAATCAATGAGACAACAGGCCTGTCTCTTTACTGTGAACATGACTTCAAAAATCCCTCCAAGATGGAAATAAAAGGACGTTATGGAGGACGTTGGAGTCGGATGATTCTCTGCGACACAGATACATTGTATCATAGTTGGTGATAATATGTAACATTAAAGTGTTTCCATATCTGTTTCGTGGCAGCAGACCTGAGTCAGTGACCCACTGCCTGTCAAGTAAGTGGTGCAGGAGGCGGTCAGGATTAGTCATGGCAATTTTATTTATATAGCACATTTCATTACGTGCCAGCTCAGTGTGCTTAACGTAAAAGATAAAAGCCTATATAGATCTAATATACCTTAAAGCAATAAAAACAACAATAAAACCTTGCCAAGAACCTTGGGAAGAGTTGAAAGATGTGCAGCTGATGACCTGAGAGGTTTGATTGGGTTATAGACAGCAAGTCAGAGATCTACTGTGGTGCAAACCACTGAGAGGTTTATGAAGTAACACAGGGGTTTTTAAAGGAAATTCTGTATTCATGAAGTGATGTTGATGTGTTTAAAGTTCTGTACATTCTGAACAAGCTGGTGTCGTTCTACTGATGGATGTATATGACGAATGACTGTTCAGGGACCTCCTCTCGTGATTCAAAAAGCATTTCAGAGTTGCTCTGTTGGAGTCACCGTCTCTGATGATGCTCCGCCAGCAGATGGAGAAACTGAAAAACTGAAGCCCAGTAAAGAGAAAAAAACTTGGACTAGAACAATAAGCGAAACTCTCCTCCCCAAGCTGCCAAGGAGGAAAGATGTTATTCACATGATTCTTCTCTACGGATACAATAGTTTGGTATTTTACTTTGGTAAAACAATGCATAAAATTCAATGTTTTCATGCTGTTAATTTTTTGGGTGATGCAGTATCAAATTGTATTTTTTTAAGATGTACTAATTAGTTGATATTATCTTTATATATATTTATTATAAAAATATAATAATGTGAATAAAACTTATTTTAAAAAGGTTCTGACATATTTGTGTCACAGCTAAGGGAGGGTCAGTGCCACCCCAAGGCCCCCTTTAGACGCCCTGCTTTGCATCACCCACACTCCACCATTGCTGTAGAGTGATCCAAATGTAATAAAATCACAATGTTGTCGATACTTAATGATTTTCACATTACAAGGATCATTCCAACTTACAAAACAGAGCTTTCATCAAATCATATTACAAATTATAAATCATAATCATAATTCAAATGAATTAAAAACCGGGATTTGGACCCAGCCGTCCAAAAACATGGCCCTTCTTTTTTTTTAACCATTTTGCTGTTGTCTAACTTGTGCCCTTTGGGTCACTGCCTCTCTTTGCAAGATAACGTGGTGGTTCAGTGGTTGCACTGCTGGTTTTACAGGAAAGTGTCCCAGGTCATGGTCTGCACTTGTTAGGTTGAGTTAGGCAGGCATAGTTCCTCCTGTGGGCGGAGCCTCGTCTTCCCGCTCTTAGGCCACCACACCTGTTGCTCACCTGCCGCCTCATTTAACTGAATTTTTGAACCAGCCTCTGCCTGGATAGTCTGTGTGGTAATTGGACTCCTCGAGTGTTCCTGACATTAATGTCTTTGTTTCCTTGCAATCCAGAGCTCTCTGTGTGGCCGAGGAGTGGCCTTCTCGCTGGATCTACTCTCTTGCTGAACCCAAGCTGGTTCATTCCGTCTGAAATCTCCCATTAGTTCACTCCCTGCCTTCATCCACCTACCTGCCCACCCTCCTGTCTCCTCCACTACCACCCTCAAGCAAACTAGTGCCGCTTACAGGAGTCTAAGCTTATTTTAGATGGCTAACAATCTAAAATAAGCTGTTCCTTACACGTCTAATCTTTAAAAGGATCGGAAATTGTCACAACAGGTTACGATGGGGGAGATCTTAAAGGCGTGGTAGAATTGCTGTGATTGCTTTTAATGTTGCTCTTTTAGTGATATGTTATTGCACATGACGCACATGTTAGTGTTCACTTATCTGTACTGAATATCAGTTGTGTTTTCTTATTATTGTATGTTGCAACATCTGCTGCCCTTTAGACCAGGTGTCTCTTAAAAAATACATTTTAATGTCAAGGAAGCTTTTATGTGGACAAATGAAGGATAATTACCCCAAAAACAAATTTAAAAAGATGAGATTGGAAGTGCTTTGTAAAAAGAAATCACTGAATCCACAGATCTCAGCCTTAGAAGGAGAAAGTGCCAGAGTCTGGCACACAGTGTTGCAAAATCTGTGTCCCTTTGGTGCTTGTCTAAAAAGTCAAAACCTGAATCTTAATCCTGAATTTTCTGTCTTGGCTTTTTCTCGAGAAATGTCCTAAAATAACACTTGTGCATTTGGACACAAAACTTAGCCCAGACTGGGAACCTCTCACCCAATGGCAGACAGGCTGGCTGATGGGGATAAGCTCACTAACCCCGAATTGTATAAGTGATGGACATTAAATGTAATTTCTTCCATTTAACTTTACCATCAGAAAGTGAAAACAGACATAAAGCGAATAAGAATGCAATTTGCAGAAATAATAAAGTGCAGTAATAAAGTTTTAAAAGGTTCAAGGTAGAATCTAGTGTTTTGCGCTATTATAAAATGTCACACCTCTTTAAGTGAATTTCTTACTCTAGAAGCACAAACTAAAAGGAAAAAGCAGCACAAAAAATGATTCTCCCTCCACCATGCTCTCCTCACAAATGTTCTTTGGTCTCTTTTTGTCCTCTTTTTCAGAGAGATTAGCAGCAGACAGTAGGATTTGTAGACAGGTGCTGTTATTAGGACTGTTGAACACTCACTTTCTGTATTTTCTGTAGTCTTTTCCTCTTTTGCAGGGACTCGTCGATGGTCCTGTGAAAGTTTTTGCAATCCACATATGATCCACACCAGCCATTCATTCTAGAAAAGAGCAAACTTTGTCAGTAAACAGACTTGACCTTTTTTTTTTTTAAAGTGGGATGATCTCTACAAACCACAGTTTTTTTAATTATTGGATCACTGGACTCTCAGTAGCTTATGGAGGAGCTGTTTTTTCGGAATTCAGATACCTTTCCATGCATTGAAACATGAAAAGTAAATTATTTGTTTTTAATTTAGTTGAATTGTTCGTCTAGATTTGTGAATTCTGTGAAATTCCAGTAATCCCAAATGCTTCACAAACATTTTGTCCCAGTTGGATGCTGATTTAATGTCACAATATTGTGGCAATCCCTTTTGGCCTTGAATGATTAGCTGAGCGCAACTATGAAGAGGATGAAAAGTGGAAAGGTTTTTGGTGCAGTTGACATACCTTTAGAGGGATGAAGATTTTTAGGAGAGAGATCAGTGGACTTTCTAACCAGACTGTTTAAGACAATCTTGGAGAGTTAGGATGACTGAAGAATGGAGAAGACGTGCACTGACTGATGTGCAGAGCTGTAGTAACTAAAGAGGGTTAGAGGGAAGTTGCTTAACCAAATCATGAAGCTGTGGGGAAGAGCTGTTGAAGCTAGGCTCAGAACAAAGGTGACAATCAGTGAATAGCAGTATGACTTCATACTAAAAAAAGAAAGAGTGTACAGATGTGATGTTTGCTTTGAGTTTGATGGGGAAGTATAAGAAAGTCAGAAGGAGCTGTGCTATATCTTTGTAGATGAAAGAAAGAGTATGATAGAGTACCAAGACAGGAAGTCAGGAGTGGCAGAGGAGTATGAGGACAGTGAGACAGTATGGAGGTGTGTGATGGGAGTGACAGACGGGTTCAAGGTGCTGCTGGTGGGATTAGACCTGCTCTGACCCCCTTCTTGTTTGCAGCGGTGATGGGCATACTGACAGTTAACGTCAGGCAGGATTCTCTGTGGACTATGATATTTGTAGATTGTGATCTATAGTGAGATTAGGGGGCAGGTGGAAGAGAGGTTGCAGAGGCGGAGTTATGCACTGAAGACAGAATACATGTGTGTGAATGACACGGAGACCGATGGAAAGGTGAACATGTCAGGAGCAGAGATCTGTAAGGTAGATTTAAATCCCTGGGGTCAGCCATCCAAGGCAATGAACAGCACACAGGAGAGGTGAAGAAGCAAGCATAGGTAGGATGTAGTAAGTGAAGCAAACTCAGAAAAGAATGAATACCTGTATGTCATCTCTGTTGCAGTGCAGACAAAATGTTTGTATGCAATGACAACTGTTCACTGTCACTAGGTGGCACTTATGTGTCACTAGATATTCTGGTCTTATGAATGGTTTACAGTCCGACTTAACTGGAGTGGATAATTATTACTAATATCAGTAACAGCTCTGTTCTCATAAAGTGTTAAGCTGAAACTGGCACGCCCGAGTAAAATCCAGAAATTGATTGTTAAACGTCTGAATTGCCACCATAAAAAGGCTGATCTGGCAATAAAAGAACACCCTCTGAGTCACCCTCTTACTGCCAACCGGCACTTTCCCAGTTTGTAGGAAGTAACTGTGGCTCACTTGTAATAACAGAAACACACAGATTTGAACAAACAGAGAAAAAACATCACAATGCAGAAAGAACTCAGCAGTGAGGAGTGAAACATGGATTGGAAAACAGACTTTGTCCTCAGCTTCAACTAGTATTACAAGGCTGTTTCAAGCTTATTAATAACGCCTGGTTTGGCTTGAATTATGGTAGTAGTAGCAAATATTGTATGGCCATCATGAAATTTCATGATTAAAAGGAGCAGCTTGTTGTGAAATGTCAAAATCCATTACACCAGTAGCATTTAACAAGTTTCACGTGTGTTTTCTATTTGACAGCTGAACATTATTCAGTTTCAGGAAACTTAAAAACGGCATCTGACAAGGGTGTGGCTGAAACTCAACACAAACCTGACCTCTTTTCCCCTCAGGAGACCCTGAATAGTACATTAAAAAATACTTTGATGTGTGTGAAGGGACTCATCCTCTTATTGTTGGCTACAAAGTAGGGCAGTGTTTGTTCTTCTTCTTCATGTGTTTGACACATATCAACCAGGACTGGCACACTTTTCAGGGACTCCAAAACATCAAGCTAGACGTCTGCCTTTGCATCTCCCACATTTTCCAAAATAAAATATATATTTTTTGCTAATCCTGTAGTGAACATGTTTAAATTAACCCTCATTCACCATTTACCTTACAATTTCTATCTTTGAATTGCCACTCTACTGCCATGTGAACTATGTGTCACCAATAACAGCACAATACACTTGTTTATTGTTGTGCCCCAGCATTTATCTTCTTCTCAGTCTTGCCATCTTAATACAGAATCAGCTGGCTTCGCTCAGCATTTCAATGTATTTACTGTGAGCAGATCAATGTGAATATCGATAGCAATCCTGGTATTGGTATCAGATTGATACTAGTGCGATAAAATCGATACTGTCAAGAATCGGCTGTGCACAGCAGGCAGGAGAGGACCCAAACGCAGACTCGCAGATGGAACGTGAACTCAAAACAAACCTTTATTTGCTTAAAGGAAAGTAATACAAAACTATACTGGGAAATTATATGAACTGAACACACAGAGAGGCACACAGGGAAACACACAACCATTAGGGAAAGCGTGGAGACGCTGACAAAAATAATTTGCTGTATTGCACACCAATACCATGTGCACCAGTATTTCTGCCACCTGTCTGTATCTTTGAGAGAGAGAAATGCACACAATGAAACTCAGTGATGAAATGTTTGTACTTTGGAGCAAAGCAAGCCCATTTTATCGCAATATTAAAGCAGCATTGGAGTATTGGAGTTAATGTGAGGTACAGGTTTCTATATGTTTGCGTTTAACTCTGCTCAAAGTATTTTGAAGAGGGAAGCTGGAAAAATGGGCCGGAGCCCTCAAAATCCCCTAACGGTATAAAAAATTGGATTGTAGAATACTATATACGCTTATGTTCAGTATATTTTTATAACTTTAACTAATTATAACTACACAAATGCTTGCCCATTTAATTCCAGAGAGAATTGTTGCACTCTTTAATACAACATGACCAAGAAACAAAAACAACAAAAACACAGAAGAAGAAAAGGTGAATGTTTGAGCCTATAGTTCATTTCAGTCATTGGTTGTTTCAAAGAAAACTCCTACTGGAACGCCTTCACCGCTGAGTTATGCACTTTTCCCATGTTTTTTCTTTCTATGAATGGATTTCAGTAAAATGACCCTCAGGTGAGGCTGAGGCTCCGCCCCCAGCAGAGCGAACGCTCTGATTGGCTGGTTCGAACAGCGCTGCCCACAAATATCCAGCAGCAGTGGCGACTCTGGAGAAAATTAGTGGCGAGGAGTCACACAAGTCAACATTTCCACAAGGAGTAGAAGTTTTTCGTCAAGAGTCTGCTTCCTGCTCAGCCGCTGGTAAGTCTGAAACTGTTACTTTCTTTGTCACAGGAAATAAATAAAAGAAGGAAAATGTATCTGAAAGTTTTCGCCTGTGCAGAGGTTGTCTGCGGGTCCTCCCGAAAATCTTTGAGGGAGCCTCGTGGACTGTGCTAACACGGTTCCGACTAAAGCGCCGTTATTTTTCCAGAACCAGAGAATATAAACTGAATTATATACGGCTTTTAATAGGTCTCTGAATTAAAATAAAAATATTCAGACGTGTTCCTGACTGTGTCTATTTTGTTTTGGTTTTTTTGTTGTTGGTTTTTAGAGAAAACTCTGTTTTTGAAGCACAGGTCAAGTTTGCTTTTAAAAGTTGGTTGCCTATTTTTTTTATTATTATTATCGTAGTTAACTGTTCTGTGGGACAGTTGCTTTTCTCTTCATACATACTGTAATTATGTTTTGAGGCACTTTGCAAACCATTTCGCATCCTTGAACTGTAAAGATTCCTCTTGACAGGTCTGTGCGTGCTGCTGCGGTGTGTGTGGCGACGCCTCCCGATATGGAGCAAGGCCAAATTTAGGGTGGGAATAAATAGTTAAGAGGATTAGCAGTTTACTAGTACATATCTAACCTAGGAGACTGTGTGTCGAGGTGTTGCAGGGGTAGAGGCTGAAGGCGATGATGTGTTTGTAGGGTGGATCGATATCAACACCGGTGTTGGTATCGATACTAGCTTGATAGGATCGATACTTTGTTTCTGTCCTCTAATTCAGTATGTAGCCAGCTGACTTGTCTTACATAATTACATATCTTTAAAATATATTTCTTGGAAATGCAAAAATACACTTCAAACATACGTTATGTAAAATGTCTGAACTTTTTGTGTTAACTGTAAGTTCGGTTTTATTTTTAGCCTATAGCACGTTTAGACATAAGACGTTGATCCAAAAATGTGTGCAGAATTTGGTGAACCTGGCCCTGTATTTATTTTATATTGGATCGATACCAACATTTGCAGTATTGCACAGCATTATGTTTGTTGACAGTAGAGTAATATAAAGAGTAGGTTAGATTAGCAGCTCTCATGCAGCTGTTTTTGCATCAAAGAGCGCCCGCTGTGCCCACACAGTGAAGAGGGAGTACTTTTACATGAAGTCTCGGGTCCTTGACAATCCTCCTTTCCTGCTGGAGGAAGAGGGATGAAGTAAAAGACCCGCAGGTGCTTCCTGCAAAGAGTGTAACAAAAGGGAAGGACCATTCACACATTGCGCCATAGGTGCTGGCAATCAGTTCATGGTTGTTTATTTTTGTCTCACAACAAGAAGACTTTTTTCTTTTTTCCCCTGCTGCCTTTAGCTCGTCAGCCTCAATAACAAAAAGAAAATGAATATTTTAGCATTTTATAGACAGATCCTATATAGTACATCATATCTGTTAATCTCACCATAATTGCTGGGTGTGAACATGCCGCTGGTTTGACCTGCACAGTCCGTTTAGAAAGTGACTTCGATCATTAGGATTAGCATCAGTGATCAGGTTAATGTATTTGTTGTGCCATGTTTAGCTCTATTCACACTGCTGCTATTCTTAGATGCCCAGATGAAATCCTGTTATCAGGCTGGACTTTATCCAGCATCTGAAAGTTGAGCCACGCAATCCAACTGTTAATGTAGTGCTTGTTTAAAACAAACAAACAAAGGGCTTCTATTTTTTTGCTCCTTGTTGGACTTGTTGAAACCATTACTGTTCTTGTTAGCTGAAGTCTGTATAGTTGTCGTCATTGGTGCACCACGTTAATGAAGGGGAAAAAAGTAATAGTTTTATTTCAATTTTGTTTTTTTCACAATCATTGGGGGCATTACCATTAGGCTTACCATTAATCACATCGTTATTATGGTTCGGCTTACCATATTCTTATACCAGCGCTAATGCTGAGTTTGGGTTTTTTTTTTTTTTTTGTTTTTTTTGGTTCTTTTTTTAGGTTGTGACAAGTCCACACCATCCGAGGCTGACCTGTAGCTCTCGCTGTCAGACGTTCCTGGGCTTATCTTGTAGCTGGGTGTGCTAAGAAAACATAAATGCACGGTGTCACTGATAACGAAATGGAACACTTTTCTATCTCATAAAAATTCATATCTGTGTTTATCATTATTATGGAAAATGTGATATGCCCCACCCCTACCATAATCTAAGCTCTGGTATACTCTGCTAGAGGAGACCAAAAGGAAGCAAAAAGGAGACTGATGACTACGTTTGTTTGCAAGGTGGTCTCAAACACAAATCCAGATAATTTCTAATGTTGATTTATGTTTGATAAATGTGTAAATATTCAAATGTTTGAAAATACGTATATGAGTGGTGTGTTCACAGGTTTCTTTGCTGAAAAATTGCTACCGTAATCCACAATTAAATGGCTGGTTTTTGAAGTCCTCTAGAACAGAGGTCCCCAACCGGTCCGTGAGTCGTTTGGTACCGGACCGTAAGAGTTGAGGCTCAGGTGTGAAATTTATGGTTTTCAGGGTTTTTATTGGTTTTAAACAATAAAAACAATTTATTTATTTTTTTAAAATTGTTTTTATCATTAACTCCGTTTCCCTGGAGCTTTTCCCGTGTGTTATGAATGAATCTTCCCTTTTTGGTTTTATTTTGTTGTATTTACACCTTATAGGCTGGTTTTGTTGAACTTGTTGACTACTTTTTTCTTTTTTTTATTAAATTTGATTCCCTTGGCACTGTGCTCTCATCTAGACTGTAATCTGTCTCCAGATTGACAACAATACAGTGGCTCACTTTGTTTCAGACATGGCTGTCGTTGGCCTGCTCTTGATAATTGAGTGCACACATGAGCAGCAACCTCATTTCCAGCTATCTTCATAATCACCATCTGCTTGATCTTTGGCATCAGGCCTCATGTTTTGGACCTGCCAAGGCTCCCTGAAGCCCCTCATCCCCTTCCTGTAAGCTATATCCTAAATAAATGAGGGCTAATCCAAGATTTCATTACCATCTCTATTGTGTCCACACATGCAGCATCTCAGCCCATGTGCCCACAGCATGTTTAACTCATTAAGGCCTGCTTTGTCTTGTGTGTGAATTTAAAAAAAAAACCCCAAAAAAAGTAAGGGATGCTAATGCTTGATAGGTGGAGGTCTGTAAATGGTGCAGAGCGCAGCTGACATGCATGCATTATTCATAGGTGGTGTTTAATATCCAGAGTCGTTCAGTTGTGCAGTAATTGGAATGGTGGTGGGATCAGCTGGAGCAGCAGTTAAACCATTAGTGTCTGCAAGAAGAACTCCATTGATGATTGTCTTCAGATCTATTAAAATCTACAACTACTTGGTCCTCGGTTGAGGAATTATTAAATAATATTGTTTGTAACCTGCCTCTCTCTAAAAATATTTAATTCCCAATTACTTTGTTTGCAATTGGTAGTAATCAGCCGCCCCTTCTTTAAGCCTCTTGCAGCTTTAGTGGGTGCAGCGTAGCTCAATGTGAACTTTTGCTACGCCTGCTGCACCCTCTGATTAAACGCAGGGCCCGCCGGTATTACTGCTTTCTAGCATGTGAACTGTCTGAACAAGGATGATCATTTGTTAGTAAGTCTGTGTTTTTTTGTTTTTTTGTTTTTTTTGTTTTTTTCAGATAACAAAAATTGTCTTGTTTCAGTTGCGCCATTTGGGGCTCACCTAAAAATGTAACTTGGTGTGAGTTATCTGGCTTGGGACGGGCAGTAGGAGTGTCGGGGCTGGTGACCCAGTGGGCAGGCTTATATAATATAACTGTAGGGAACACAGACTTTGAAAAGGTGCATGTTTATGATTTATCTGAGATAGGGCTGAACGATTATGGAAAATAATCTAATTGCGATTTTTTTTTTTTTTTTTTTTTTTTTTTTTTGCCCCAATATTGCGATGCGATATGCGATTATTTTTTTAAGGTCTTTGTCTTCTGTATTATTAAACAAAGACAAGCAATACATCATATAGTATGGCCAATACTATATTACATTAATTTTAAACTGTTCTTTCCTGGAAGACAGACCTCTGTTATGATGACATGAGGTGATGCATGAATTGATGACTGACATTTTTATTTAACTTCTTCAATCACAACAGTATATTTGAACATACACAATAGTTTATTTTTAGCTTACAAACATCTGAGCATAAAGTGCTGACAAGGAACCCTGGTGTAAACATTAAAATGAAAGTCAGTACAATGTGCAGATTGCAGAAATATACATAAACAAAATCAGTGGCTTTACCACACTCAGTTTTTCGACATCTGTGAACTACTAGACAGTCATTCAATTAAAAAATAATATTAAATAAATAAAACTAATAAATAAAAAATACACACATCTTACTGATCTCTGCAGTCAGTAACATTACACATAAAGTGCAAACATAATAGCAATTGTATAAACACACACACAAACACGCCTTTAAAATTTAAAGGCGTGAAATTGGACGGTCTAGTTCTGATTAGCGTCACCGCTGTCTCGGTGGAGTTTAATAAACTCGGCCGTCTGCTTCTTGCTATCTAAAATATAACCAGACACTGGTGTAAATTCTCGACTATCTCATACTTCTGTTTAATAAGTTTTCTGTTTGACGTTTAGTCAGCTGTGTGAAAACCAAGGAGGAACCCACCCGGGGGATTAATAAAGTTTTATTTTATCTAATCTAATAACTTTAATCTCAGCCAAACCGATTTACTCACGAACAAACAAAACACTGAAAAAAGCCCAACAATAACATTTTTAGGTTGTCTAAGTGACTTATATATTACGTTTAACCCGAGCAGCGAAACTCCGCGGTGATCTGAAAATGATGTGCCGGGAGTTGTGCCGTTCTCGGCCGCATCAGTAACCCTCGAGCTCCCGGCTAGCTGTCGAGCTGGTGGGTAGCAGACGCCTCTGAAAACGTCGAAGCACTTTTGCAAATATGGGATATCTTGATAAACCGAGCAGATATTTGATGTTTACACAACTACTTTCTCGCCTGAAAATATGTTAAAAGTTTATTTTGTGACCCAGAAAGATTAGTATGAGTAATTTTAAAACTTAGTAGCGGCCGCCATTGCTGGAAACTGGAGTTTGGCTGGGCCGCGCTATGAATTCTGGGATATGGTAGTAATTTGGACAGCCTTATAATCGCAGTATAATCGCAGCCTTTGCGGTTAGAAAATTGCACTTGATCATGTCGCGATATTATCGCAAATGCGATTATATCGTTCAGCCCTAATCTGAGAGGGAACTTTAGATTTGTGTTTTGTTTTTTTTTTTGTTTGTTTTTTTTGGTTAAAACTGTGTACATACTATAGAAATCTGGAACATTCAGCACTCTCTGAACTAGCTGAACTCAATCATTTCACGATTTCACAGTTGAGTTAAGCTCATTTGACTAGTTCGTTTTTTTTTGTTTTTTTTTAATGAAATGAATAAAGGATCAGCTGACTGATTCAGCTGTAAATAAACTTTTTGTTTTAATGTATAAATTAATGTATAAACATTTAAATACACTATAAAAGTAAATGTGTTGTAGGCAAATCATCTTGCATTCAGATGCTGTAGCTGCTTCTTTTGGGGGGGTTTTTCCCCTCCTGATCAGTCCTTCCACCTCATCTTGGCACCAGTGAGGCTCATTGTGTTAAAGGTGCCCCAGATTTTAAAAGTTTCATGCCCTCTTAAACTGATTTGTTACTGAACAAAAATGTGGCTAATAAGGCTGAGCTCAACAACCACTCGACCTTTTACATCTCTCTGGCCTGACTCTGTGAAGAATTGATAATGGCCAAGATGGATGTTTTGGGCTATAGGGACTTATCTGAACTGACCCTGATAAGACCTGTAGCATAGCAACACTGAGGCTCTGTGTGTGATTATTGACAGATGTCAGACATGGCAAAAGATAATGTCCGTGTGCCTGATTTTTCATATTATCAGTAAGGAAAATGATTAACTAACATGTTTACAGTGGAAAAGCATAGTCTGAGTCTGGCCACATTTCTGCAACTTTTTCCTTCCAGGTTTAACTTTCAGTACACAACGTCACATCCCAGGTCACTATTAATTCAATGAACTCATGGTGTTGTGCTTGTTCTAGCATTCACTAATAAATCTGTTTGGCTCTATTCTTCAACTGTGGTTGAATTGAAGAGGTCAGTGTAGTTGGTGTACACGTGAGGTCAGCAGACACAGCTCAGAGTAGGGATCTTGCCAAGTGTGGTGCATTTTAAGTGTTACCTTGCCTTGTCAAACACTGGTGATTGACGCAGCCAACTGACGGCTGATGTCACACAGGAACTTAATTTAAAAAAAACAAAACAAAGTCAACTGTGAAATTGGGGGAAAATGTCTGTTTGAACTGATGTTTGAAGCTTTGCAGCTGGTGTAGAACTTGGTTAGAGAAGGGGCTTGTTGCATTTTGGTGAAATCGGAGTCTTGACCAAGAAATATTTAATTTTTTTTTTTTTTTTTTTTTTTTTTAGTAGCTGTTAAAAGCTTAAAGCTCACTACAGATGAACAGAGTTGTTTGTCCTACAGCAGCCACTGTAGGTAGGACTGTGCACTTGAATTGGGAGCAATAAGAGAACAGAATTCATACTGCAGTCTGCAATCTACCGATCCCTAGTGGTGGTATTTTACACAATGTACTAAATAATGATGTGGACGTCGGAAAGGCTTTTCATAAATATGAGATCTTTTTGAATAACTGAACTTGGTGTGTTTTGGATAAATGCATGACTGATTATATATTTTGTGGAAAAGTTTGACTCCTAGGATGATTTTATTTGTGGTATTCCTTTTTATTGACCTAGACTTGGCTTCAATAATTTTCTTCAGCGGTCAAGGTTGTGGAAAGCTGGGTAAAAAGCCTGATCCTGAGTCAGCAGAAAGGGGTTTTGAAATCCTACAGTTGACCTGGTAACATGTATTGAGCCATGGATTAGCATCAACAAATCAAAATGGATTGGCAGGTGGCTCCCACTCATTTGAGCCTTTAAGATGGGCTTTGCTCCCACTGACTCGCCTCTAAGGAAAGGCTGCTCCAATGAGGACAAAGGAGTCAAGTCCAAGAAATGATTGAAAGGGAACGAGTCTTTTTACTGTGGAAAACCACGATTAGCAAGCCTGTGCAGGCCAGGGGTGGTGGTGGCTTTAGACAGAATAGTTTAATTAAAGATGCAGGGCTTAGTTAACTCATAGACTATTGAAGTATATTTACTTTTTCATTCTCCTCAACTGAATGAATTTCCTTCTGAACACAGTGCAGTTGGGCCCCATCTGTAATGAAAAGGAGGGAGACCAGGCTCCAAATGAAATGCTCCTTCGACAGAGTAATTAAGTCCAGACACAAAGGGCTCAGCAGGAAAGAGTTTAATAGGGGAGGAGTTGGTATTCTCTTGGGGTTAGTCGGGTCCAGCAGAACTTCTTTGGACTGCAGGAAGGCAAGGCAGCAGAGGGTTCACTGGCCCACAGCCACGTCACACTGCGGGTAAAAAGGACTGGGATATTACTCATCTATTTTCTCTGCTGGTGGTATTACATTAACCAGGCCATTGCTTTCACATTAAAAACATCTTAACTAAAAGGATGTCCAGCAGAATCCTTGTAGATTTCTAATTTATAGAAGGCCTGAATGTCATAGAAACAAACTGGCTTGTATGATTGGTATTACTGGTATTGGTCCGCTTCAGTCAATCTCTATGGATGTCCATGCTGACGTCCTGATTAGATATGTTAGCACGTTGGAGAAAAGAAGGTATGTGGCATCCATAACACATTATTATTATTATTATTATTATTATTTATTTATTATTATTTTTTTTAATACTGATGGACTTAAGTCATGCACTAATGAGACATGAGTTCTTCTACATCTCAAGAGATCCCTCGAGGACTTTTGGAGTTCACATGGCTAACTTTTCCTGTATCTTTACCCATGTTTACTCCATTTCCACCCCCCACCCACCAACACGTACACAGTGTCATCTAGTGGAAAATCAAAAGGACATCACCTCCCGAAACATTCTACTTTTAACTCATTACGTAATCTGCTCTCATTTCTGTTTTGCACTTATGCACGGGTGAGCGCATGAATCGCTGGAGCGCTGCAGGCAGCATGTGTGCGCCACGTGCTGTGTGTGTTGTGGTGACGGAGCGTCGTGGAGGTGGATGCGCTCTGCTGTCTGGAATAGCGTTGATCCTCTTAAATGATTACTGGCTACGACTGGAGAGAGGCGATCTGTGTTGGTAACATGCAGACAGATGCCTCATCCCCACCCTCAACAAAATGTGCACACAGCATCTATGTTGAGTTACGCTGCAGGGAAGCTCCAGCTAGGAATATTTCCTTTAAGTCCTATTAAAGTCTGAGTATTACGCATTATCTGAAACTGCATACACACTGAAGACTGCAGTGGTCATGTAGATGGACCATCTTGAAAGGGGCTTCTTTCTACACCAAGGGAGTAAAACCTGTAACAAAGTGTTTCTTACTCATAGCTAAGGCTGGGCCATATCATACCGTTCATGGTAATACTGGTATAATGTTGGGCAACGATAAGAAAATATCGCGATGTGGGTAAAACGCGCATGAGCAGTGCCTTTGTTTTTATACGCACATGGCAGGAACGGAGAATGAGAAGGGCGAAAGCGGATTGTTGAATGAAACGGATGAGCCAGAATTGGTTTGTAAAAATGCTGCAACTTCAGTGGTGTGGAACTGGTTTAGCTTTCGTCTGTCAGATACACAACAAAGCACTATTTTTGGTAGAGCATGCTAGCGGGCCGTCGTTATTACCATGTTTGTTTGTTTTTTGTTTTTTTTAACTACGGCACACTTAAAATCAATCCTTTGATTTTTCTAAAAATCGACAGTGCCCCTTATAATCCCGTGTACCTTATGTATGAATAGGGATGGGTATTGTTTAGGTTTCATCCAATACCGGTGCCAAACCGGTACTTTTGAAACGGTACCGGTGCTTAAAGAACGGAGAACACAAAATTGGTCCAAAAACCTCATGTTCAGCTGTTTTTGTTTGTTTGTTTGTTGTTGTTGTTTTTTTTTTGTTGTTTTTTTTGTTGTTTTTTTTGTAAAAAGATAACAATGTTAGCCTTTTCTGCAGCTATGGGGCATATATGGTATCACTCTTGGCTGGAAGCAGTGCTTAAACAATGGGGAAAAAACACAAACTTTGTCCAAAAACCTCTCATGTTTAACTGTTTTCCACTTTTTCTTTGGTCATTTTTGCCTTTTTGGCCAGGGTGAAGGGAGTATCTGCCATCAAACAAGAGGACAGCCGCATGCTGCATCATCATCCGTCATCATTTCTGCTACACTGGCAGGGCTAGGGGCCAGGACTCTCCTCTTCGTGTTTTTGGGGGATGTTGCATAACAGGCAACCCACCCGCAGTAGATGTGCTCGGTGTGAGGTCTCACAGCAAGCTATCAAATACGGCGCATTTCTCAGGTTTTTAAAAAAAAAAACGCTATGCGTCGCCAGGTGTTTCATCGGATTTGAGGTGTTACCTCCTTTGACAGTATCACAGTATCAGCTTAAAGCACTTGTTGCAGGCTGCTGAGTTTGCATATTTTGCTGTGAAGTACAGCCAGACTTTTGGCCGCTTTGCCTTGGGCATTTTTAATCTGTAGCTCTGCTCTAAAAGAACGTACGTACCTGGCCCCGCCTACTATCCTCGGAAACGTAAAATGATTGGCTAGAATTAAAAGTGTATTACAGCTCAGGAAAAAAAAAAGCACCGAAATAAAGCACCGAAATGTGCGCTGCTTTTCAGTCTGGTTACTACCGTTTATGTCAGAACCGGTGCCATCATGGCACCGGATACCGGTACCCATCCCTATGTATGAATTCTGGTTGTATTTAGTACAACTTTGCTAAGCTACGAACCCGCACCGCTTGATGGCTCTTGATTTTAAGAGCCAGGATATTGAAGAAAAAGAAAAAAAAAATCCTGTCGACAAGAGCTGTAAGTTGATGAAGACGCATTCCATATGGATTGAAGAGTGCTGATGTTCCCTGATGTTTTCCTCTTATCTAAATGTGAATGGGACATTATCACCAGCCTGAATTAGTCTGAGATTGATAAAATTGATCTCAACCTTACCCTGATCCCAACCAGTTATCTCTGCTATGCCAAATCATTCCTACCCTTAAGCTTTACCCCAATGATAAGTGTGCTGTAGCAAATGCACTAAATTACATGGAAACGTGGTTTAGAGGGGAACAGACTGGGCCCTTTTTTTTTCTTCCCTCAGACGACCTTGGAGGAATGTGCGTGGTAGTTCTCAGTGTCATAGAGTTAAACACTGCCCTTTCCAGTGTGCCACACCAAAGTTCACCATAGTGAAACGTGCTTTGTCTTCGCCTCCCCATTTTTTGACTTCAGCTCTCGCCCTCCTCTGTGCTTGACATTTGACTGTGTGTGGGTGCCTTTGGTCTCTATAGGAAATCGTGCTCTCAGGCTCTTCTGGAGCCCCAGATGCACACAACTGGAGTCCAGAGCCAAAGATTTGCCCTTTGTCCAGTGTTGTTGAGCGTGACCCGTCACGAATGCATGTATGCCGAAAAGAAGCAGAGCCATTCTGGATCTTTAGAACTCTAAATGTCGCCATGTTTTCCCACTGCCTCTGGGTATTTTGCTTTGTAGCCCTGAGGTTATGTCCAAAGCGTGCTTTAAAAGACTTCACTGAAATCCTCTTAAGCTTGACGTAGATGTAACAAATCATGCTTCTCAGTGCTCGGTCTCTGACCTAATCTGTCAGTTATTGCCAATACCCATACTGCAACAGTCACACACATTCCCCTGAACTTTATCTCAAATCTTAAAAAAAAAAATGTTGTTTGATCTTGAGCAACACAGGAATTACTCGGAGAATGTTGTGATATCCTGCAGAGAATTAGACAATCTACAGATGCTGTGGCAAGTCAACAATCTGGGTTTGATTGTCTACTTGAAACAACTGTGTCAGACCAACATCTGGGCATCTGATCCGATGATGTCATGTGTTCTGCTTTTGCCGCCTTGAAGTTTACTCTTTGAGGCAGTTTTCTTGAAGCCCTTTCCACATGGATGCTAATGTCATTTTCCTTTGCACCTGCGGCTTAACAACTGGAGAGGTTCTTACTGTTGGCCTGCCTCCATCCTCAAACACTCTGCTGGGTACTGGCTTGGAAGATTGTGTGGATGCTCTGGTGGGACAAGCCTGGGGGGGTTAGGGTTAGGCACCCTGATTGGAGAGTTCCTCATTTGGTTACTGGTTTTGAGGGGTGTGTGTGTGTGGGGGGGGGGGGGGGGAGGAGGAGAGTGGCAAGCTAACAAAACAATGGATGCTTTGTGAGAGGGGTCCCACCGTGACAGGATTGTTGGGGGGAGGAAGCAAGGGGGTGGTCAGGGCTTAGTGAAGCATAGCCACTTGATTAGTCAGGGCTCTCCCTTTGCACCTCCTCCCATCCATCTCTCGTCCCACCCTCCCTCCTTGTCATTCTCTCACTGCTTTTCCCTCCCCGCTAACTCGTGGAAGCAGAGACGTTGGAGCCGCTCTGCACGGACACATCGCAGGGTTTTCGGCTCGTCATTGAGGATGTTTTGGACATTGATCAGAGTTGCTTGTTGCAGCATCTTCCCTGACTGTCCGAAATGTTTGTTGTTCTCAGGTAAGTTGTCTCGTGTTGTCATCCTTTCTAGTCCACCCCGACCTGTCCTTGGTCGCTGACTTGCATTTCATCTCCGCTGGGCTGCAGTTGTGGTATTGGATGACTGTGCACAGTACTGTCGGGCTGGCTTCTGATGAACGAATCATTTCAGTGTCAGTTGTAGCGGTATTTTTATGTAAAGCTGCAGGAATGTATCTTTTTTATGTCAGTTTTATCAATCTGTTTATGACAACATCAGTGGAAAACACCAGAACAGTGAAATCCTGCAGTGTAGAAGTTTCACAAACCCATTTCACTTTCCATTTTGTGGTGGATATCAGCTGAGGTTTGTGTGTCCAAGGAGAATGTAGGGGTTGGTGTTGACAGACTATTGCCTCAGCTGCGTTGACCAAATTGTCAGTGTTATTAGGATCTCCATGCTTGGGATTGCTTTCTCACCCCACCCACTGTCTTTCTTTGTCAAACATACACGCCCTCGGGGACATTGGAGGGTCAGGGTAATCCCTCACATCCTGTGTGGGGAAAAATGCAGAGCAGCACTCCATCACTCCCTTTGTGAGAAAGTTTGATTCCCCCTAAACTCATTGCATGTCCTGCAAAAACAGCATGGACCTCCTTTTTAACGCAGAAGGTTGTTTGCTGTTTATATCTTTAACTTCCTTCTGTTATTTAACTCAGCACAGTCACATTTGGCTTTCCTGTCTAATTCGTTAATAAAACAGGCCCTCTGTGACTGAGAGATGAAGGAAAGCTATGAAAATTAAGTTTGGGAGAAGAGCCACATGGAATGGACTTTATGAAATAATCAACATGTGTCCAAATGGAGCTTAGAAGTCACTGTTCTCATAGGGCTCTGCCTTGACTCCAGAGTCCGCATGTTCCAGTGTAGGGTTGGCCAATAAGCAAAATTTATTGATTATAGTGCTGCACCTTCATTATTTGTATTAATTTATTTTTTTTGTACAGTCACTGAAATGTCAGAAAGTCCTGATTGCTAACAGCACACATTATCTACTCTTAAACTGATTTATTTATTTATTTTTTTGACTCACCAGCAAGACAAAGCAGCTTATGATTGGCTACATTGCCATTTCCACTTTGGATAAAGTTTGTAATGATGTTGTCATACACATGAAGCCGTAGTATTGGCAATACTTCACTTGATTTTAACCTAGCTAAATTACCAACTGTGTAAATTCTTCCAGCTAATACATAATTTGTCATTTTATCCTCACCTAGCTTTTGCTGTATGGGGGTTTGCCAAAGTACTGATTAAACAACTAGTCAATTGATTAATTTTTTGCATCATTCATAAAAATGACATGCCAAACCTTTTCCAGCTGTATTTTATGTTCATCATATTAATGGATGCAAAGATGTCACTTTGGTGTTTGGGGAAACTGAGATTTATTACATTGTTAATTTTAGGCTCATCATTAAGCAGGTTTAGCAACAGTGAGTGGCTGTCTAACTTGCAGGTCTTGTTGGCACACACAGCTTACATGTAGTGAAATGTGCTGTATAAATAATATTAGATTACCTGGATTTTACCCTGCTCTGAATATTAGTGCAATTTTTTTTTTTTTTTTTTTTAAACCCTCAAAGTTGGATAAATGAAGAACATTTTCCCCCTCTGTACGAATACAGAACGCCATATGTTCTCAGAATGAGTTTCATGGTGGAACCAGTTTTTAGAGAGAAGCCGGTTAGTCATCCACCTCATACTTGTGCAGCATTTCTCTTTGCTGTCCAGCAACACCAAGGTCTCAAGACTCTTAAGTGGATACCACTCCCACTGCTGTTTCAAAAGAAACGCCTAAAAAGCATGTCTTTTCATGCTGCACTAAAGTCAGCTAATCACCTCCAGATCCATATTAAATGCATCAACATGATGTGTTTATGCAGGAGTTAGTGAACTGTTCCTTTAAAACTCCCTTAGGTAGCTTTTAATCAGATACCCTGTGCATCTTGATTAGCAGTTTTCAGGAACGCAGATGCAGCTCTCTGGAATTTCTTGTTCGCATTCTTTATGTAAAAGGTAAATAAAAACAGCACAAGGATTTTTATTAAATTGAAAATGGTGCAAAGACAACACAAGATGTTTAAACACATTGTCCTTATTAGCATTTGCTGTTACGTTTTGCACTGTTGTAACTTCATTTAGTCTGAGACCTGTGTTTTTCTTTTTCCTTCATGTTTCTACAGAATGAAAAGGGGAATCATCTAGGATCAAAGTAATGGCTGTCCAGGCTGGCATCCAGGTAGGCTCATCCCCCATCTCAAGTCTGATATACATGAAGCTCACAAACACATGGATGTTTAATTTCAGTTTAAACCAGTGCTGTCCTCATTCTGGGCTTGTACAGCCACTATATATTTTAGCACATGCTGTAGTGCTAACTTGATTTTGAGTCCTTATCGTAGCGCCCCCTTTGGGCCAGTCAGAGCCTCAGTGCTATGCTGAGGGAAGAAGTTCCCACATACTGCACATTGTGGTGTTCAAATTAAAGAAGTGCAGACATCTGTCTTTCCACTCAACAACTGTGGTGAGCCCACCTGTGTTGCAGCATGCCATCTTGTTTTTGTTATGCATGTCTGACGTTCCACTGCTCAGACCCTGAGGAGTTTCCCCGCACATTTTTAAGGGGGGAGTGGGTGGAATGCACAATGGTTTTTATATATTTGTTTGTTTTTTCTTTCCCCCTCTCTCTACCCCTCCCAGCAACGAAGTGTTACCCATCCCAAAAACCAAAACAACACATGTATCATATTACAAATTTGTCACATGCTTTTCTCTGGTCTGGAAAGTCCTGGCTCTCGCTGCCTGTCTTGGACTGAAGATATGCAAAATATGTATCTCAGTGCTATGTGGATAACATGTGGCAGGAAAGCTCTCTGGCTGATGCCAATGTGTTGATGAGGCTTTTGGGAGCTGTCGATGAACTGTGGTTGGATGCTGCAGATTAAGAAAAGTTTACGTTACTTAGAAAGTTTGCCTGCGCCAGATAATATTCAGTTTCCTTTGTAGTTTATGTAGCACCGTCTCTTAAGTTTTCTTTTGTTTTCCCCAAATAATGGTTTGGTAGCACCAAACTATAATCTCAGTGAAATTTGGAATGTAAAAAACAGGGTAAATGAGAGTATAAAGGAAAAGATTTTGCTTGCCCAAAAAATGCATCGGCTGTTCACATGTGGAAGGAAGGTCCTTCTTTATAACTTTTAATTTGGATTATCAGACCTTTAGCAGCATCTCAAGTAGGGATGGGTATCGTTTAGGTTTTATCCGATACCGGTGCCAAATCGGTACTTTTGAAACGGTGCCGGTGCTTAAACGGTGCTCGAACCGGTGCTTAAAGAATGGAGAACACAGACTTTGTCCAAAAACCTCTCATGTTCAGCTGGGTGTTTTTTTTTTTTTTTTTTTTTTTTTTTTTTTTTTTGTAAAAAGATAACAATGTTAGCCTTTTCTGCAGCTATGTGGCATATATGGCATCACTCTTGGCTGGAAGCAGTGCTTAAACAATGGAAAAACCACAAACTTAAACCCTCTCATGTTTAACTGTTTCCCACTTTTTCTTTGGTCATTTTAGCCTTTTTGGCAGGGTGAAGGGAGTATCTGCCATCAAACAAGAAGACAGCCGCATGTAGCTATGATGATGTTTGCTAGTTCACCTTACATGCATTAATGTAATAACGTGGTTAGCCTACTCAACGTAAATTACACACGAACAACATGAAGCTACTCACGCAGAGAAGAACGGCTGCTGCTGCATCATCATCCGTCATCATTTCTGCTACACTGGCAGGGCTAGGGGCCAGGACTCTATTCTTCGGGTTTTTGGGGGATGTTGCTCCGGGTCCGATAACTGGCAACCCACCCGACGTGCACGGTGTGAGGTCTCGCAGCAAGCTATCAAATACGGCGCATTTCTCGGCTTTTAAAAAAAAACGCTATGCGTCGCCAGCTGTTTAATCGGATTCTTGGTGTTACCTCCTTTGACAGTATCACAGTATCAGCTTAAAGCACTTGTTGCAGGCTGCGGAGTTTGCATATTTTGCTGTGAAGTACAGCCAGACTTTTGACCGCTTCGCCTTGGACATTTTTAATCTGTAGCTCTGCTCTAACAGAACGTACGTACCTGGCCCCGCCTACTATCCTCGGAAACGTAAAATGATTGGCTAGAAGTGTATTACAGCTCAGGAAAAAAAAGCACCGAAATAAAGCACCGAAATGTGCGCTGCTTTTCGGTCTGGTTACTACCGTTTATGTCAGAACTGGTGCCATCATGGCACCGGACACCGGTACCCATCCCTAATCTCAAGCTTCTTCAGTGCCACAGAGCAGACCAAACAGACCAACGTAGATGGAGAAGAAGGGTATTTAGTGGGTTTTATTTTCCAAATATCAATCAGTCACCCTGTGAGGTTATTGATCCGTATCAGATTGTAGTGATGATGCAGACTGTAACACTGCAGCGACTTCCACAGCTCGACTCAGAGCTTCACTGCCCATGTAGAGCACCATCACATTCAATCGGTCACACACTGACTGCTCTGCTCACTCATGCTGAAGATGTTATTCACTCATGGAAGTCTAAGCAGCATATGCGTTCATCTATAATAGCGTCAGTACAAATGCAGCGATTATCATATGTAATGTCTGAGGCTTTGTTGCCCCTGAAACCTCTTGTGATAGTAGCTGTGGGTTAAAAATCACACCAAGATAAAATTAGATGGGCTTTTAGCAGAACTTTCCTATCACGTGAGAACACAAGATATGTGTTCTCAAGACTGAGATATCTGTAGACATAGACAGTGTATGTACGCACGCACACATATGGATGTATGGATTTATTTATTTTTGGGTGTGCACTGAGAACAAAAGTAGCAGGGGGGGCAGCAACATTAGCTTGAATTTGTAATGACCACAGTCACTTTCAGCTCTGCTTTGGTCTCCACCACCTCCTGGGGGGAATATCAAATTCCTTAACTGCCAAATGCTCAATATGCTGGTTGTTGCTAAAACAGAAAATGGATTAGCAGAAATGACTACAACCACTAAACAGACATAACAGACAGGAAAAACTTTAAGATGATAATGGTCACCTATAAACTCGACCAATCAGAAAGCTCATATCATTCTGAAAAGAACAGAGTGACTTTGCTAGCTTAGCCTAGCCAAACCAATCTGCTGTGGGTTTGTTATAATCCTAATGGGTTTAAAGGTCAGTCAGGCCATGGGAAGTAAGGAAAACTCTTACATTGGGAAATTATCCTTCAGATCCGGTTGAGCTACACAACATTTAACTTGATAAATTCTTGTTTTCAATGGACGTCTTTTGCATGAGTCATTGAAATAAAGATAAAAAAATGTTTTGCATTCACGTGACTTTCCTAGCTCGGTGTGCTCAGAACACTCCATAAAGACTCTTATTCACCCATTCACACACTGCTGCCATTGGGAGCAACTTGGTATTTAGCATTTTGCCCGAGGACACTTGGAGGTCAAACCACCAATGGTTTAATCAGGGGTCAACTTCTTTTACCACCCTCAGGATTAGTTAAAGAGAACACATCAAGATATTACTAGATGGAGAGAGATGTATAGATGTATCTCAGTGTTCCCCTTTGACCTTCTTACTATTTGCTATTGTTTGAGGGAATTTAATTGCCCTTGGTGTAAGTGGCTTAAGGTAAGAGCATCAGAAACTAGTAATTCAAGTAATTGGCAACATACAGGCATAAAGCCCCCCCTTTTTTTTTTTTTTTTTTTTTTTTTTTTTTTTTGGATTACCAATACACAATCCTGTACCTAATGAGTAAACAGAGAAGGGTTGTTTGGGGAGGGGTCAATGTTGAATGCCCCTATACTCTCCTTCATTAAGCTTTAAAACCTGAATGTTCACTGAGCCTACATACAGTCAGGTGCAAGTACTAGTTTGAGAAGTGATGTAAAAGGTGCTGTGCCGATTAGAATTGCTGCCTGACCACTGGGGATAATCCAAAGTTGCACTACGCTGCATGTTGCAAAAAATAACATGCGTTGTTGTGACTGTAGAGAACACCGTGGGCAGGTTAAGCTTCTGAGCTGTTGCGTAATCGGTGTCTTTTGAAGTGAGACAACCTTGAGACAGCGGGACTGTTCTGAACATCGGGCGTTTTGCCACTTTCCCGTGTTTTTAAGCTCCTCAACACTTTGGGGTCAAAGGTGATATGACATGGACGCACATGGGGCTTTATCTCAGTTCAGACAGATCCACTATCACCAAAGGATTATTTACATCTACCCTCATTCAGGTCTACCTGTACGAGTCTGTTTTGGCTCTTAAAGCTCTTCAAAGTGCAGACATTGGAAAGCTGCAGGCAGGGACCCCAACACAGAGCACATCAGCTTTCAGCAAAAAGAAATGTGATGATCGTTAAGTTAGAAATAACAAGAAAAGAGGTCCTGTTTTGGAGGTGGGTTGCAAAGCGGCTTGTATGTAGGCTAAAGCCTCAAATAGCACCTCATATAGCATCATTGTATCATCTAATTTAATTGATGCATGGAAGTTCATCAGCTGAGCCATCAGCTTGTATGAGCTGGCACTGTTGAACCCAACTTTATGACTCGTCTAACACTGTGAGATCAGGTGTGATTGAAACCTCTCACTCTACAAACAGGATTCAAGTTGGATGTTCGAGATGTATGGGAAACATAGGCTATGATGGTCGTGAATTTTGACCCTTACTGGTTTAAAAGTCAGAAATTCTGGCCCTCTGCTGCTTTCATGAGCTTTCCTCTTGAGAATCCCCCAGCTTAATGGCTGTGCCGTATTAAATCACCGGAGCAGAACCTCAAAGTCAAAATGTGATTTGCAAAAATGGAGGGCACACAGCATGATTGTGTTGTTGTTTTTTTTTTTTTTTTTTTGTTTTTTTTTTTTGTTTTTTTTTTTTTGCAGTTAAACTGTATAGGAAGAGTGTGTTTTTGTTTTTTGTTTTTCCCCCACTTTTCTCTCTGGAATCCTCATAAGACTGCATATTGACATTGAAGGTTAAAGACCAAGTTCACACAGTCCTAATAAGTTCTTAATCTCTTATAACCTAAAATGAGGGACAATCATGCCCCCAGTTCCTTGAAATTCCCTTTTTAATGTAGTTTTATTTACTATAAAGATAAATGCATCTTGCCAAAGACTCAATATCCCTAATTCAGTGCTTCATTGTTTACAAGACTACTCGAAGCTTGCACATACAGTATCCTGAACAGTGTCTGGGATAGCTCAAAGTATCAGTACAGGCCCATTACTGTATAACAGTCTCTCTCTGTTCCGCTGCCCAGAAGGTTTCCTGTTTGTGAATTAGCGTTTGCTGAGCGAATGCAATTCATTCAAGGCCTCAACAAGACTGCGGTTTGTTTTAAGCACAGTGGACTCAGTGTCCCCTTTTTGCTCAATGGTATGAGATGGATGCAAAGATTAAAGACTGTATCCTAGACAGATGTCAGCATACAGGGTAGGAGGCGGTGGGGGTGTCATCCTGAAGTGAGTTATGTAATGTCTGGACGAGCTGTTACGGTGCACATCTGCTGCTGGTTTCTAGATTACATGGTCGGCTGCCTGTAAACAATCAAAAACTTAAGAACAAAATGGGGTAACTAGTTTGTGCACTTGCATCACACACCATACAGACTACACACACTCGGGGAGAAGAAGCTTTAGCTTTGTCTTTTACGTGACCACATTGCTAATACTCTGACAATCAAGGTTAATGCTATACACAGATGACTTTGCAACCCCATCAGATGTTGTCTCAGGAGTATTTTCTTTCTCTACTTTCTTTTTAAATCAGATTTAGTGACTTAAACCAATGACTAAAAAAGTGAGGGAGAATGGAAAGGGAGTGTGTGTGTGACAGAAGATATGAACATGATGAGACATCACTGTCTCGAGCTGGGGTCAGCAGCTCACTCCAGGCAAAACATGTATTTATTTGTTTTTAGGTCTGTCAGGAAAAAAAAATGATAAAGTGAATAATGGCTTTTAGTTAGACATGATCTCAATTAAAGTAAAACTGAAACACACAAACTGATGATGGAAGGTTTAAAAACAGGCTGAGCTTCAGTGGATCTGTTAGAGCATGTTGTGTGGAGTGTGTGTTCACAGAAGTGAAGTGTGCTGTGACGGCATCCCTGACACGTCCTCTCTGCATGGATGGCTCCCATAAATTCCCCTCATTCTCTCAGTGCTGGGCTGAATGGGTAGGTAGGCTATCATAATGTTGCAGAGAGCCAGTCGTGGAATGATTCCTAATCTTTAGTCATTTTTCAGTGTCTTTTAAAAAAAGTCTGTGGACTTGGTGTTTTCACAGACTGTGTGCTGACTGAGGCATGCTCAGACTTATAACACAGCTCCTCATGGAAAAGATAATATTTTCTGTGCATTTGTCTGAACAACAAAAGCCTGGAGGTAAAGGAAGTAAGAGTCGGAGAACAGGTAGCTTACCTGCTTTCAAGCAGGACAAACTCTGCTCTGCTGTTCCTCTGAAGTCCACTTGTGTTGCATTCAGCTGATTGGACATGACTTGTATTGACGGTGTGTGCCTTTCCAAGACTCGATAGTTTAGTTTGTGTCAAAGCACAAACCAAGCCCTGACATCCAAGACAGTTGGCAGCATTTAACCTCCTAAGACCCGAACTCTTCCACGGCATGCATTTTTAATTTCTCTTTGATATTTGGGCTGATTGGGGCCCGATGAATGTAAAAACAAAGAATTACCAGATTTTTATTTTTTATTTTATTTCGATAGAACAGTGGTAGTATAGTGTCCTCGTAAGTGGATATCAGGCCCCTGTAGAGCAAAATTGAGTATCTGGGTCTAAATAACCAAAAATGTCCACATATGTGGACGCCAGGTCCTAGGAGGTTAAAACAGTAATTTGTGTTCTTGATTTTATTTAATTGTTTTTCCTACATGTGCGATTCTTTGTTTCCAGGTGTGGTTTGGGGAGAAGTTTGACGCCCCCTCACTGAGCCCCAAGAGCCCTCGCAGCCCATTAGTGCAGCGGCACGGCCCCGGCCTCACAAATGTCTTCCAGTATGACCAGTGGTTGGCGGTGCGGCACGAGGCCACGCTGGTGCCCATGCAGGGGGACTTGGCCATATGGCTCACTGGCATGCTGGGTAAGCATCAGCTGTTCTGCATCACTTTTTCTTAAACGTTTCCAGGCGTATTATAAAACCGTGCCTGTGTCCAAACCTGTGCGTTTGGGAATTAACAGCTGACGGTTGCATGTGAACAGTTTCCACCTCCAGGCTAGGAAAGTACTGAAGCGCTATTGACACGGGTTTCCCATGTAATTGGATTTGAATGCCGCTATTCCCAACCAGCTCATAGCAAACCACAGTGGAACCAAATCTTTCATTTTGTCCGTGTGTGCTATTCTACTGACATTGTCTCTTTTAGAATATAGGAGGAAATCAAAGCTGACTGGTAACTCTATTGTTGTTGCTGAATACGTTTGTGTTTTCAGAGGCAGACTTTGAGTTTTCTCATGAGGAATGTGGGCAGGTGCTGACACTAAATGTAAATTATTGGTACCATGACTACAAAGACCCACATTATAAGATTTGTTTTAAACTGTTTGACCATTGATCATCAATCCTGAGAGGCTGGACGTTGCAGAAGCAGGTGGCAAACGGTGGGTAAAGTTCCAGGCCTCGGGGGCTCACTGTTGTTGTTGGAAAATAAACTTTTGCAGAGCAATCGTTCTCACTTTGCGGGACGGTATCGTGGATTTTGTTCCCTTGGTAGCCTTTGTAGAGTTGCCTAGAGCGGTGATTTTTAACAATAAAGAGTCGTGGGAACGCTAGAATTCCTTCAGTAGGCTCTTGCTGAAAAGCTGAAGTCTTTCAGTGTGGTATCTGTTTAAACAAAAGGACAACAAAAGGCTTTTGTTTTGTGAACGTGATCTTTTCAAAGAACTGGAAAAAACCAGGTAAGGTAGGCTGTTTTAGCATTGAGCTCGGTTACTGTGAGTAGAGATTATTCTGTAATTTAGAAAATATAATAAACTCCTCTCTTTTCCAGGAGAGGAGGTGAGAGCCGAGGTCTTCATGGAGGACCTGAATAATGGTGTGAAGCTCTGCAAGCTTATCGGTGTGCTGCAGACTAAGATCGCTGAGAGCTGCCCCTCTGCGCTTAGCAAGGTGAGTCACGCGGCTCAGCTTTCCTGCTCTCACATAAGGAATGTTTGGGAAGACCTATGAACGCCCAGTATGATGAAACTAAATGAATTTCCTGGACATACAGTCCTTTGTGCCGTGTGTTTGGGACACGTTTTAATAGAATTTGACCAGATTATATTCAGCCTATTGACTGCTGGATTTCTGTGTATTTTCTGTGGTTTGACATAAATCGCCTCGATGTCATGGTTCGTGACGATAAAGGTTTACTTTCTATCCCCATGACAGCTGTTTCCTACAAGGAAGGTAGCATGCAAGCGGGATGCCTCTCCAGGCTCCTTCTTTGCTCGCGACAACACCGCCAACTTCCTGGCCTGGTGCCGACACATCGGTGTGGAGAAGACCTGCTTGTTTGAGTCGGAAGGCCTCGGTAAAGACCTACAACACACTGCAGCACAAACCAACAACAAGCTGCTTGCTTTCTGTGGTGGAGTCCTGTTTGTAGCCGTGTGCTTGTTACCTTTTAAGTAAGATATCTTTATACAAGCTCGTGCACTGCAGCTTGAACTCTGACCGCCATCTGACTTGCACTTGGGCCAGATTCTGGGCTGTTGACTTACCGTAAGAACACAAAGTAACTCATTAAAATTCTTCAGTTATTAAACTTTAAGCTTTGTTCTCAGTCTCAAACTTTGGCACAGGACAAATGTAATCTTAGTTGATAAAAATCTTTTAATCCAGGTCATTTAAATGCAACTATGTGAACACACAACATTTTTCTATCAGCTGACTCCTGCTTTTGGATTAAAAACCTTAGAAAAAGGTTTGCGCTTTCCTGCACGCTTTCCTTTTTCACCTCAGTGTTTTGAGGTTTGTAGATTTGTACTAACTGCTATACCATATGTAATTATCCTCAACTTCCAATGTTGGGCTTCATGTTCAGCATGCTAATGGGATGAAAAGGACTAGATCCGGGCTGTAAGTTGAGTCTGCTCTTTAAGCTGTACTTCTTAATGGTTTAATAGGATCTGTTGAGGAGAGCAATCACTCTGAGTACTCTCTATGGGAGATCACTTCATTACAAATGAAAGGCTCCCCAGCAAACTGGATTGGGGCGATTTGGAGCACAGCATGTGTACATGTAGATAAATGTTTTTGTTAGTGCCCTCGAGTGACTGTAGTTATGCTCGCCGAATCCCTCATCGTCTCCTCGGGGAATAATTAACTTTAATGTTGCTCTCGTCGCGTCACCTTTTGGAGTTCAACACGTGAATTCACTTTGTCGCTCCTGTTCTGTCTGCTTCGCCCCATCCAAAGGGAGCAGGAGCGTCAGCTGTTGTTGTAACTAATCTGCTTTGTTTTCCACCTCAGTGCTGCACAAGGAGCCTCGACAGGTTTGCCTCTGTCTGCTGGAGATCGGTCGCATCATCTCCAAGTAAGTCTTTAAACACCGAAGGCACTTTTAGAGGGATTAGAAATGGTTTAAGATTGAATTTCCACTGTAATCTCTGTGCGTCTCAGCTACGGCGTGGAGCCTCCTGTGCTGGTGAAGCTGGAGAAGGAGATCGAAATGGAGGAGACTCTGCTCTTGACAGAGGAGCCGCCTCCGGCGGTCAAAACCTTCAGCGTGTGTTGCCAGCATGGCGGCCTCTACCAACCCGGGGTGAGTTCAGTGATGAAACAAACTGAAACAAACACGATATGAGGTTTTTTTTCACCTTGAGGCAAAATCTGTGGCTTCCTTTAGCGACGTCGCTGTGTTCGGAGCACGTGTCGTCTGGATTACGATCCTGATAGGTCGCGTAGAGATGAGATGTTTTGGAATTTAAAGCACACATTGGCGTGAGGCTGCTGAACATGTGGTACGTGTGCAACTGCATTGATGCTGAGCCAAGATGGCGCCAGACGGCCATCGGCACCCCAGAGGGTGCATGACGCATCAGAGCCCACCATGTGATGCTCTGTCGCCACTCGAGGTCACGTGTGACGGCAAATGACACGTGACCTCCAGGCTACACATGTGGGCCGTCGTACATATGTACTCGCAGTGGGTGGAAGTGGTCCATCTCACTCTGCCTCACTGATGGAGACTGAGGGTGGTGTTAGGAGGGTTCAGCCCTCTGTGTGGTTCACTGGGTAAAATGATGCACCAACACCGTCACAGTTGATAGTTTTATTCCCAGAGGAGATGGCTGTGCTAAAAATAAACTGCACTCGTTGAAGTGGAAGGCACTTTGGATAAAAGCATCCACAATCCCAGTGTGTCTATTACCAGCTGAGTCTGCCCATTACATTTGAGCAGCAACAATCAGCTCCTTGTAACCTGTGCTGCCTGACAGGTGCCTTCATCACCCGGTCATTGGTCTCATCTTTAGAGAAATTTTAACATAAAGTCGACGTGCTGGACTTCAGTGACACAGAAGGTGTAGTTATTGGATGGATTACTGCTCGCTTAAGCAAACGTGAGGTCATTAAAGTAGGGTGACCATATTTTGATTTAAAAAAAAAAAAAAAAAAAAAAAAGAAGACACTTGACCTAGTCACGAAGAACTTTAATAATACTGTATGAAAATGTAACCTATTTAAACGATGCCTTCTCTGTGCGGTTAATGAATGGTGAAATAAAAAACATCATATAGGCTTTTACAAGTCAACAAGTGCAAAAAAAAATAGCTTAAAAACCTCTGGAAGTAAATAATGGTACAGAAATAAGTCTCGTCTGTGTAAGAAAAATTACCGGGACGGTACGAGGGAAATTTCTTTTGCAGTTCTTCTGAAAAGCTGCACTTGCGCTTTGGCATCTTTTAAACATCATCAGGTGCGCATCTGTGAGCCCGAACAATTACTTGTTGGATGATGTCATACATATGGGTCCTCTGTAGGCGCATAGAAAACCCGGACATTTTCATCAATCTCAAAAATCCCCCCGGACAGAATGCGAACAGCGGACATGACTGGGGAAAAGAGGACAGTTGGTCACCCTACATTAAAGGGGACCTGTTGTGCTGTTTTTTTTTTTTTGTTTTTTTTTTTTCCTTTTTTTTCCCCCATTATTAAAGATCACCAGTGTTTTGCATTATGAGTGTGTGGGCTCAGGTAGAGGCAGCTCTGAATAATTGGTCTGCAGCTACTTTTTCAGCTCTTGTGCTGAGCTGACATCAGTTTGGCGTTATTTGATCATCTCAGTCATGGTGATGAGATGGGTCATAAAAATACTGAGCCAGAAGAGGGGCAGCCAATGAGGTGCAGCTATTTTCTGGATCACTTCAGAATCTAAAAAAAATGTTTGCGCCACTCTAAATCTTTGCGCCTTACCGTTTGAGAATTTCTACTTTAGAGATGGATAAACCCAAAGTGCTGCATGCAGGATCAATATAAGATCTATGGAGTAGTAAATGAGCTCTGTAGATCCCATTTAAATCCTTGCTGATATCCATTACGTTGGGAATGCAGCATCGCTGCCAGGCAAACTTTTAATTTAGCTTTCTAATTGCCTTTTACTGTGTCTTTCCCTTTCTCATTTAGGAGCATGACATGGACAACCCACCCTGCAACTGCTCTAACAGAGTGTCCATCGAGTACCTGTCTGAGGGACGCTACAGACTCGGAGATAAGACCATCTTCATTCGGGTTAGTATGAACGCACACTGCAGTTGAGGTGGGCAAATGAAAAACAGCCAAAGACTACTCATTTTAGCAAGTATGCACGGTGGCTGTTGCCAATGTGTGCATCCCCTGGCAGTCGCAGCGGCTTTAACTGTAACTCAACATGTAAGCTCATTAACCAATTGTGGCTGGATGTGATGACATTATAAAAACGCCGCTGTCCAAAGAGCCAAACTACATCTGTGTGTCTGCAGTTACTGAAGGACTTGTTGGTGTTGGACTGTCCAAACTGAAAATGAGTGAATTTTTACAGCAGCCCTTCTTCTGCTTTGTGTCCTCAGATGCTTCATGGCAAACATGTGATGGTGCGCGTCGGTGGCGGCTGGGACACCCTCCAAGGTTTCCTGCTGAAATACGACCCGCTGCGGGTACTGCAGTTCACCACTCTGGAGCAGAAGATCCTGGCCTTCCAAAAAGGCCCCCCAGGCCTCGGGGGTCATCATGGGAGTTCAGCTCCTCCTCCTGACATGGACCCGCTCGCTGCTGTCACTGATCTCATGTCACCTTCATCCTCCTCTTCATCTTCTTCCTGTTCTACCTCTTCCTCCTCTTCGACTCAAGCCTGTAAGCCAGCGTCTGTGTCCGCCGTAGGTCAGACGTGTCGGTCCTACAACGCCTCTCCAGCCTGCACACCCACAATGCCCAGGAAGGGTTCAGTGTGTGCGCCTAAGAAGAACATCCAGATGACTGGGTCCTTCCCCAGGAAGCCTACCCAGCTTCCTCTGCCTGTGACCTCCAAAGGTTACTCCTCTAAGCCCCACACGCCTGTGGGTAGCACTTCCAGGCAGTCTCCTAGCCCTGGGTGTCAGGGTAGAGCTCTGACTTCTGCCGCAGCTCCATCACCTGCTGCTGTGGATCCAAGCTCCACCTCCAAATTAAAGCTCAGACCACCACCTCGCTGTGCCTCCTCTCAGCCCAGAAGCCCCGTCTGCCCTGAGCCGTCCTCCAAATGTCCCAAACCCTCCAGCCCCAGCACCTCTCCCACCTTGGTCCCAGTGCTGCGCCCTATCACTGCACCAGTACAGTCAGCTACCTCTAAAGACACCCGCCCTCCGTTGGGCGCCAGCCAGCGCTCTCGTCTAGCACAACGTTGTCCTGGCTCCTCTGCTTCGCGCCTCCGTCTCGAGGCAGTGAAGCGAGCGAAGACGGCCTCAAGAGCTGCAACTCCAACTCCCAGATCAGCAGCAACGACCCCTTCACAGTCCCGCACACCCACCCCCTGCTCACGGACAGCCTCTCCAGCACCGGCTAAACCTGCCTGCTCGCTGCCAAAAAGCAATGAGGCCACAGTCAAAACTAAGGGACCGGCCGTCAACAAAACAGCCGCCACCCCCTCACGCAGTACTGCCGACTCCCCCGGGCGGGTCCCAGGGGGCAACTCGGGCCCTTCTGCTTCCAACAAAGCCAATCAGAAAACGGCAGTCACAGCTCAGAGGGCAGGGCGAAAACAAGCAGCCGCAACTAACGCCATCAAGCCGACTCTAAAACCGGAACCCGCCCGGGCACCGCAAAACTCCTGCCCCAACATCAGAGCTGTTAAAACAGAGCCCAGCATCAGGAAGAAGGTCCCACAACTGAAAGGGAAAAGCGAGGCGCATTATTTTGAAATGAGCAGTAAGAGGAGGCAGAAGACCTAACCAGCAGGCTGGTGGCACTCAGCTTTGTTCTGCAGAAATCGTCAATAGTCATGAATTGTCATTTTTGTCTAGTTTTTTCTGTTATTTAATTGTCTTTTTATATTGTGCTTTTATTCATCCAAAAGGGTCAAAGATGCATCGTTTGTGTCATCTTTGTTCCGATTCGCCGGTCTCTTCCAAGGTCATTTCATCGTACCTGATTAACACTACAACTTGCACAATGTTTACATTTCTCACCTTTGTTGCACGTACAGCCATTACAGATATAAAATTTTGTTAATAAAATCAATACTCGAATACTAACCTCATTGTTTTTTGAACACAAGAACACCATCATGACTTAGTAGAATGCACTTGAGTGAGGCGTTTGCAGGATAAAGATCAGTTTTTATTGATGGAGGGATCCCAGGTAAGGCCACTTCTGCCCCGTTTTCCTCAGCAGGTTACCAAAGTTGTGACATTTTATTCACCTCGGTGAGAATTCCCGTTCCACTGGTGGACAGTCTGACCTAGAACTTGTTTTATTTTGTATAAATATCTAGATAGGAGGTGACATCATTATGACCAATCCTCCCTGTTGTGTGCCTTCATCAGAAATCCCCTGTTTCTGGGTGGCATTAGAATGTATTAGATGTTGGAGGGTTAAAGTTGTTTGTTTGTTTGTTTGTTTGTTTGTTTTTTTAATTTAACTGATTAAAATTGCACAAACAATGTGTATGAGCACTCATAACTGTGGGTAGTCAAAGAAAAGCCCAGGTTGATGAACTACTGATCAAACGCCTCTTTCAGGCCGACATCATTTTGGAGCAGAGTCTACTTGGTATAGTTTTTAAATGTATAGATATATCTGTATGAGACTTCTAATTTTTTTTTTTTTTTTATTGTGCGTATTAAAAATATAGTTTTCTACGTGGTGGTGTTTGTGTGGTGTTTTTGTTTTTTTTCTTAATATATGTAAACTCTCAATAAGGCTTTTTTTTTTTTTTTTTTTTTTTTTTTTTTTTTTTTTTTTTTTTTTTTTTTTTTTTTTTTTTTTTTTTTCTTGTTTGGCACTTTACAGAAATCGTTTGTTTGTTTGTTTGGTTTCCCCCCCCCCCCCCCATATTTTGAATGTTGATTCTGTTGGTCGTCTCCTGTTTCAGCTACTTTTGGTCATTTTGATTAATAAAAGTGGTTTCAATAAATCTTGGCTGGGTTGGTTTTTTTTTTTTTTTTTTTTTTCTTTTTTTTTTCTTTTTCTAAACACGTTTTACTGGTGCACGTTAGTGTGGGATTTGGTCCTCTAAGACTTTTAAACTCTGAATACAAAGCTGAGGCTGTGTCCCAATTAAGAGACCGCGCGCTTGAAGTACGCATTTTGAG